>NW_010167181.1:0-491 GCF_000695765.1 Mesitornis unicolor
GGGAAAAATGAGGGGAAAATGAATAAAAAACAGGGAAAAAAGAACAAAAATGAGGGGAAATGAACAAAAGTGGGGAAAAAATGAACAAAAATGAACAAAAATGGAGAAAAAAATGGAGGGGAATAGCAAAAAATGGAGAAAAATGCGGGGAAAATGGGGAAAAATGAGGGGAAAATGAATAAAAAACGGGGAAAGAAGAACAAAAACGGGGGGGAAATGAACAAAAATGGGGAAAAAATGAACAAAAATAGCGGTAAAACTGAACAAAATTGGGGAAAATTAAGATAAAAGCGTGCACCCACCGGGGCAGTGTCCCCCCCGTCCCTCGCTCCCCATTTTGGTGTCCAGCGCCCAAACCCCTGTCCCCCCCCGTCCCTCGGTCCCCATTTTGGTGTCCAATGCCCAAACCCCTCTGGCCACTCCTCAACGCCCCTGAGCTGGGGGTGGAGCCTCCTTCGGTAAACCCGGGGTTGTTAAAACCGAGGGAAAAA
>NW_010167182.1:0-8953 GCF_000695765.1 Mesitornis unicolor
CCCCTTCCCCTTCCCCAAATATTCCATAGTTCCCAAAGCATTCCTCAGGACATTAAGCTGTTTGCATGACACATTGTTATCTTGTTTCCAACAGTTGTGGGAGTTTCATGATGCCACCCACCTGTATCTCCTGCCAAGGACTTGCCCTGATCCCTACCAACTGTAGTTACATGATAACAAATACAATCTAATGAGCAGAGATGCCGAGTACTCAGAATTATGAATGGAATGAAATAAAAAATAATTACAGATTCTTAGCTTTTTTAGGGCAGGAAAATATTCTCAACCTTAAGCATTAAAAAGTCTGCATCAACTTGCACTAATCCATCCTCACATTATACAAATGTTCATCTGTATAGCCATGAAGTCACCACACAACTTCCTCAAAGCAACTTAAAACAACTGTAAAAACAAATCTATGAAGTTAATATCAGTCAAGATGTACAAAGTAAGTTTTTACTTGTAGACAGAGGTCTGTATGCATGCCATTTTTCCCAGTTTTCCCTGTGGAAAGCTGAGGCACTAAGCGATGAGGTAACCCCAACAGTTGCAACACTATCCATATATCTCCTGGTTCCCACTCCCAGCTCCTGGGTTGTGTTGTGTATTGAAACAATCAGTCACCATAAACCAGTCAGTAAGCACATATAACTTTCAAACAGTTGAATAAATGGATAAAAGTTTAGTGGCAGTTCTAGTAACATTAAACAAAAAATCAATTTTAAGTACACAGGTGATACCTTGTAATTTTGACTCAAATCTGTAACTCTTCTAGAATACATATATAGATATATATTTTTTTTTATTAATTCAGATCAATATGGTGATCAAGTTCATAATGCGTTCCTGCAAACAGCTGCAGTGGGTTACGTTAACAAGCAGCACACTTCGGTTCTGGGTAGAGAGCAGAAACAGTGCAGAAGGAAGCAGAAAAGAAGAACTCCTTACCCTGGTTTTTCTGCTGAAGCTGCTGTTGCTTTCCCATGAAACTACAAACCAAGTTCCATGTGAATATTAACTTACGTAAGTATCCAGCATTACTACTTAGCTTAAGCAAGGATTGCAAAAACTATTCATGTGTTTCAAATGGTAGAAAAGTCTGTTTGCCCCACACCTAAGGTTGCAGATTCAAACTTCAAAAAATAGCGCACAACTGAATAAAAGACAACTGTTAGTAATCCCTGTTCAAATGGTAAATTTCTCATATACACAAATACAGAAAAATATACTGTGGCATAATCTGTCACAATTTTAAAATTGAAATTGAGGGGGGAAATACTGTAATGATATCTGAAATGTATATGTCAGAAAAAGAAGAAGTAAAAAATACTTGGAATTGCTTTTTTCCTTTTTCTATTTTTTTTAAACAACAGACTCTAAGAACCACTTCTGTCATATGCAAGCTTTGTTTGTCTGTTCATTTTTTCACTGAGAAAAATGCAATTTCAGGGGGCTACTTTTGAATAGATTTCAAAATTATACCCAGAGGCTTGCAAGCCTCTAGTCTCTGTTTTAAAGAAAGCCAAAGAATAACTGGCTAATTTTATATACCAGCAGACCCTGTGAAATAAAACTCATATTTGCTTGCACTAAATTTAGGCTAGCAAGTAAACAGGGTAAAGTAAAGGGTAACTCAGTGGCAGCTCTTTGGAGATTCTAAGATAACCACATGATGTTGCACAATATCTTTTGTTCAACTGAAAGCTATGCACACACAGGAGGAGAATTTCTTTGCAACCAGCAGAGGTTTTCCAAAATTTCTCAGAAACAGGCTCACTACATTTTACAAATTACAAGCATTTGGTTCTTTTTAGCATTACTTACCTGGGGTAAGTAAAGAAAATAATACTGAAAAAGTGCCAGTTCCTCTTAGATAGGGTGAGATGGCATCAAGGTGGTTTATCACATCAAACTAGATCATCACCTCAGTGGCCATCAACTCATCATCCATCACAAAACAGAAGTAGAGCCAAAGTGAACAGAACAGCTGGAGGAAAATGGTAAGAGCAACAAAGGGGTTTCCTTTCCCCTTACAACGATGAGTTCAGATTTAGACAAATGACATGTACCTGTCTCCAATCATTCCTAAAGAGCTATTGCTCTTTATCATGACCTCCTGTAAGCAGTTATCCTTTCAAAGCTTTATAGTGCACCTTATTCAATTCCCTCATGAAGAAATTACTTAGGAAAGGAACCTCTGCTTTATGAAACAAAAATTACATTATTACCACCCATGATGTAGAAAATAAATTACATGGACATTTTAAAAAATTATTTACTGCTAACTTTGAGTTAGGAACACTACAGCATACCACACAAAGGATGGACTGATCAATTTTCACTATCCTCAACAACTTGTATTTTTATTCATTCCTCAAGAGCTAAGTGTTTCCAGCTTTACTTACTTCTTCTATATAAAAGCCCTGCAAAACCTACAAACTTGCATTGACTATTTTGCCTTCGGTTTATTCAAATCAAGAACCTCTTTAGCATTTGTAATGTTCTCTGTGGCAAGAAAATAAAGCTGAAACTTAGTTTGGGACACAGGAAAGAAAAGCATAAAAGAGACTTTGAAACATCAGTTAAAGCAGCAAATTCCAAAAGTTTCCTCGGCCTACTGACCCTTCTGCATGCTCAGTCACTATCCTTTCTAAAGTTAAAAAGCTTTTGAATGTGTCACTGCCTCAAGAAATAGTATTGGCGATAAAGCAGGTTACTAGATCAGGTTGCTCAGAGCCCCATCAAGCCTGACCTTGAATATCTCCAGGGATGGGGCCTCCACTACCTCTCTGGGCACCTGTTCCAGTGTTTCACCACGCTCATCGTAAAGAGCTTCTTCCTAATGTCTAATCTAAATCTACCCTTTTCTAGTTTAAAACCATTACCCCTCATCCTGTTGCTACACACCCTTGCAAACAGTCCCTCCCCAGCTTTCCTGTAAGCCCCCTTCAGGTCCTGGAAGGCTGCTTATAAGGTCTCCCTGCAGCCTTCTCTTCTCCAGGCTGAACAACCCCAGCTCTCTCAGCCTGTGCTATTAGGAGAGGTGCTCCAGCCCTCAGATCATTTTTGTGGCCCTCCTCTGGACCCGCTCCAACAGTTCCACGTCCTTCTTGTCCTGAGGACTCCAGAGCCAGACACAGAATTCCAGGTGAGGTATCACCAGAGCAGAGTAGAGGGGCAGAATCACCTCTCTCGATCTGCTGGCCACACTTACGTTGATGCGGCCCAGGATACAATTTGCCTTCCAGGCTGTGAGCATGCATTGTTAGCTCATGTCTAGCTTTTCATCCACCAGTACCCCAAGTACTTCCCCGGAAGGCTGCTCTCTATCACATCATCCTCCAGCCTGTACTGATAACGAGGACTGTCCTTAACCAGGTGCAGGACTTTGCACCTGGCCTTGTTGAACCTCATGAGGTTGACATGGGTCCACTTCTCCAGCTTGTCCAGGTCCCTCTGGATGACATCCAGTTCCTCTGGCATGTTAACTGCACCAGTTAGCTTGGTATCATCTGCAAACTTGCTGAAGGTGCCCCAGATCCCATTGTCAATATAATTAATGAAGATATTAAACAGCACTGGTCTCAGTACAGACCCCTGAGGAACACCACTAGTCGCCCATCTCCATCTTGACATTGAGCCATTGACCACTACTCTCTGGATGCAACCATCGAACAAATTCTTATCCAGCAAACGGTCCACCCATCAAATCCGTATCTTTCCAATTTCGAGAGAAGGATGCTGTGGGGGACCGTGTCAAAAGCCTTGCAGAAATCCAGATAGATGACATCCTTTGCTCTTCCTTGTCCACTGATGTAGTCACTCCACTGCTGAAAGCCACTAGGTTGGTCAGGCAGGATACGCCCTTAGTAAAGCCACGCTGGCTGTCTCAAATCACCTCCCTATCCTCCATGTGCCTTATCAGAGTTTCTAGGAGGATCTGTTCCATGATCTTCCCAGGCACAGAGATGAGGCTGATTGCCTGCAACGTGTCATTAGTACAGCTGTAAGATCTCCAAGCCTGTGTTTTTGCCACTTTTTCAATGCTTGTGGTGTTTGTTGTTCTTCACCATCACCTATATAGATTAAAGTTTAACCCCTACCTTTTCATCAGAGTAATAATAACATGACATGAAAGCTGATGGTTTATGTTGTTGGGAGAAGAGGTCTTTATATGTGTATACATACATAAAGAGTAGTTGTAATTCATCATATTTATAGGAAAGGTAATTAAAAACTTATGCAAAGCCATGCCCAGAAAACCTTTAACAGTAAGAGAATCTCATAGTCTGCCAGTTTAGTTTTTTTAGACTTGAGAAAATTAGATAGTTCTGTAACCACATGCATAACGTGGCTTTGCATCACCCTCTGAGCAACTCGTATGCAGCAGCTAACATTTACTATTATTTCCATAATAATGCTATTAGAATTAGCTACTATTGTTAAATTCCACTCCAGCATCCAAAGTGACTACCTTCTTTTTGCTGTACACTTTGAAAAGCTTTTGAGGCAGTCTGCCACAATTGAACGGTGCCTTCCCACAGAAGAAACCCAATCTCAGGTCTTCTGCAACCAGAACTGACCTCTTCTACTGAGAACCTGTGGTTTTGAGCTCACCAGGAGCCATATACATTAAATTAAAATATCCTGTCTGTCAGCAGGGTTTACTGCATTCATACAGCTTTCAAGTGAGAGCTTTTTGTATTTGGTGGCCTTAGTGCACAGGCAGAACAAACCTTTACAAGAAGATAAACATAACCCCAGCTAGGACTTCTGACAAAACGTCCTGCAACAGCCAGCAAACCACAGGTGAGAAAATTAGCTATATTTTAATTATCACACAAAGGAAGATTCAAATTAGAGAAGGCAAATAAAAAAAAACCAAACACCTTCACCTTCTTCTTAAAGACTTCTTTTTGAGGGAGCTCTCCAATTTTTGAATGAGGGAGGGAAGCAATGCTATCACAGTGTAAAATTTAAACAGCTGACTGAGGATGCTGTTGCTAACTACGCACGCCGCCTGCTGTGGCATTTGCTGCCATTTCCATGATGCCTAATCCACACTGTTCAGATAAGGACAAATCCAAGCCTCACTAATATCTTTATGCACTGATAATTGATATTAACCCTTAGAAGGGACACAGCAGATTTTCCCAGGTCCAAGATTTGTTGCTCAGGTTTATTTTTATTTCTAAGTACCACCTATAAAATGCAGTGAAAATGGTAAACTAAACTTCATCTTCTGCTGACATACAGCAGCTCTCATCAGCTGTGGTGCCATCACCAGGACTTCAAGATGATGTGAAGAGGCCAGCTGCATCTGGCCAGATGAGGCAGAGCATAAAGAGATTTGCTTTTTCACTTGTGCAGTGTAAAGATCAGGTGAAGACTATTAGCTTGGTTTACTTGCACAAATATAACTGGCTCTCAGATGACAGATAAAAGGTAAAAGGTAAAGCATGAACAAAAAGAGAAGGTTAGGGTCTGAAATGGGAGGTGGTATGTAGTATACTGGTCCTTCTTACGTGTATGCACATTCAAAAGGAGACAGTCCTCTTTGTTCTGGCAAATAGTTTCAAATTAAGGTTAGAGAGGAAAACGGAAGAACTACCTCCCAACCAGCACTGATCTGGAGGAGCAGAAGCTCAAAGCAGATGCTATTTACTTTACTTTCACATACACCAAGGCTACTCCACCAGTCCCACGCTGGCCATGTGGTAGCAACCGGGTGGACATTTGGCAAACCAAAACTGCTGCTTCAGCCTTTTTCCTTAAAAAACCCTGCTGATAAGAGAGGAAGAGAAACAGTAACACCCACTTAGTAAAGAAACAGGCAGATGAGATTGGCAAAGGAAATGGGCGATGTTTGTGCAAAAGATTCTCCTACTTCTCCAGTAAGCCAAAGATTTAGAAAGTTGGAAAAATACATGTTCTGCTAAATCAGCGGTTGAACCTAATTCTGTTTGGGAATCCTAAAGCTCATCATTAAGTAGGAGGTCAATTGCTATTGTACACTAAATTGCAAAAATAAGAAAAGGTAAGAAAATCTATGGGAAAAAGAAAAAAAGTCAACCGTTCCTGAGGCTGTCCTTCTTTTCAATAAGGAGTCATTTTAATTACAATTTCTTCATAATTTGAGTTTGTTTTTCCAAACATTAAACAACCTCAAGTAAGTATGTGATGTATTCCACCATAAGTAAGCTCAAATTATTTCAGTATTCAAGATACTCTCTTGCCATGGTCTAACTAAAATACTGTAATACATACAAATTATGACTTGCTTTATGCACAGGGAATGACTAATACTTCCTCAGTTAGTTCTCTTTCCAAACACTGTAAGATGAACATTTTCCCCTAAACAACTACTTGTTATCCAAGCACTAGAATTAACACTCTTGTTTTGTACCATTGGGCTGATGTACCTCTTAAAGTGGAGAATGGTAGAAAAAAGCCACCTATTAACCTTCTGGCACCATCTCTCCTCTGGTCCCAAGCTCATTCATTCTGGAGCTAGAGCCAACCTCCTACAATAATATTTCAACACATAAGAGCAACATCCAGCCTTCTAGATCATTACCTGCGATCATCTTAAAAGCTACCAAGAAAAGTCAATCAGTGGCTGAAGGAAAGCATTTCTGACTTGAACATACTTTGCCAGCAATAAGCAAACCTGAAACACTGCTAAGGAGGCTGGCTGTTCTCTGCTCTGAACATTGTGAAGTGCCACTGGTACCCAAGGATGAACATTTTGAGTCACTAGGCTGACATACAGTTTTCAAATAATGCCATGAAGTGGCTTGATTTTAAGTTTGATAAAGGCTTTATGAATTAAAAATATTTTTCCATGTCTCACAAGAGGTATGTAGAAGTGGTCTGTACGTATATTCCACACAAAGCAGAAGCAGGCATCAATTCTGACTTCACCTTAACCACCCTCTGTCCCAGGCTACCCTTCAATGACCTGATATGCCTTGCATATGTAGAAGCACAGAGGGTCATGGAGCTCCTATAATTTTCTCAAATGGCTGCAGGAAATCCAGTTCAATGGACACACGGGTTTTGAAATCCGTTTTCAAGAGCCCAGCCTTTAGTTACAAAAGCTCAGACTATGCAGACTATTGCAGCCCTGCTAGACCAGGTATAATAATGATCTGACAGTACTCAAAAAGGTAACAATTCACCCTCACACTGTGCCAGCCAGCAGCACAATTATTGAGGTGAGTTTATCCGGAGAAGTTCCTCAAAATTGAATTGAATCAAAACAGCATTTGGTGTCAAGACAATCCACAAACACCAACTGTACATGCTGCTTATTGCTAGTGAAGCAAGC
This sequence comes from Mesitornis unicolor, assembly GCF_000695765.1. Lineage (NCBI taxonomy): Eukaryota > Metazoa > Chordata > Aves > Mesitornithiformes > Mesitornithidae > Mesitornis > Mesitornis unicolor. The sequence continues at coordinate 7,331 of NW_010167182.1, forward strand.
TATTTACCTAGCAATCTATCACCTGCTTATTGCAATTGTATTTTATTAACGAGAAATTTAAAGAAACTGTTTACATCTTCAAGGAAATTATCATTTCCCAAATTGACAGCAGGCTGTAGCTCCTTGTCTGTTTGTCTTCTAAGATTATTTCTACCATTTCAATCATCAGATTTTCTTTAGTCAGATGGAAGACTCTCATCAGAATTCAGGTATAAATCCTTTCATCACTTCTGCAGAGTTGCCCAAGATACTGTTTTTCCCTCTTTGGAGCTGTATAGAAACTATATTATGTCTCAATATTGATAAAAATTTGTAGCACCTGCAACATTAAAGCCAGTTGAGCACTTTAGTATCTACAGAAAGACAGCTACACACGCATCCTTGAGCCTGAGTGCAAAGGGGCGGCCTGTAGGAAAATGAGTCCAGATCCATCTTTAGTAAATTGGCCACCTCCCAGAGAAGGACTGCACAATCATAAAAGTGAGCGTATGGCTGAGAAAAGCTGCAAGGAAATCCTGAGGTTAGGGAAAAATTGCAAAAAAGTAGTTGGCTTTCAGGGAATTAGGAGAGACTCTTAGGCATGCAGCTTGCAGAAGAGAAACCTACTTCTGGATAAGCCTGACGTTAGAGACAAGTGATAGCTGCTGTAATGTTTTTCTTTCATATTAACACCAGTTTAACAGACCCAGATGATATAGCCCTGAATCAGCTTCAGGGATGTGCTGTTACTTTTTCCTGGGTTGTTGAAGACAACAGACTACTCTCCAGATTGCTAAAATCACAATCTTTATATTTTATCAAGCATTCACCCTTCTAGGTCATTTACGTAGACCAGATGTGAGCCAAGATTATGTCTGCTCCATAGGAATAACTGTTAAGAGCCTCACTGTAGGCATAAACCCAACTGCTCTCTTTCCAAAAAGAGAATAAGCTTAATAAAATCATAGCTTCTTTTTAGTTAGCCTTAAGCAGCAACAAACAAATGCCTCTTTGTATGTTCAAAGGCAAATGAAAAACATGAAAGGAAATATTTATTATTCCTCTAATGTTGCAAATTATCTTGGATCATATATATCATATCATATCATATATGATCATAATCATATCAGGTTGAGCCATTACATGCTATAATGACAGGTATCCTACAACTGGAATAAGGGGTAGAGACATACTCTTAGTAGCCTAACTAAAGATATGTAGAGAAAACTGAAATCAGCACAACTATGTTTAGTTAGCCTTTTAACTGCTTCTCAGATGGACTATGAAGAACATCTTAGCAGCAAGCTGTAATATTGAAGTTCAACACTTAAGTTTCACTGACTAGTTAGGTTATCTGAGGCAAGAGTTAAACAGGTTTGTGAGCAAGAGATTAAGAACGACTCCTGCATGCCCTGCACCCTCCACCAGGAGCAACTCCAACATCTGTACACCAATATTATGATTTTAACAAAATTAGGCATGCAAAAGACATAGCCCAGGTAACTGTATGCTTTGTGATAAGATGCTAGCAATATATATTAAAAAACTACATAACATGCTTCCCTCCCCCCACTATAATGCCTGCTTAATTCAAACTAAATTTACTAGAAACTACACTATCACACAGAATCACAGAATCACAGA
>NW_010167183.1:0-306 GCF_000695765.1 Mesitornis unicolor
TTTTGCAGTCCAGATGAGATATAACAGAAAATACATAAATTTCCTTCTACATAAATACTTTTAAAGCCACTGATGTCTAGAAGCATTTCTTGCACGTGATTGCAGGCAGTCTGGGGAGCCCATAAAAAGAGAAACTAATCATGAATAATTTTCCCAATTGTACAAGGACAATGAAGATGGAGAATTAGGTTTAATAAGCACTACACTGAGGTTCCTTCATAGAACAATACCCTTATATTATGATTGATAACATCCAATACCAGCAGAACAAATGAAATTTAGTTTCTCATGCATTTATATTCCTCC
>NW_010167183.1:538-756 GCF_000695765.1 Mesitornis unicolor
CCGTACTGCAGGGAGCAATCCTTTCAGACTTGGTTAAAGAATTGTCAAAACTCAAGGGAACTTACCCATCCTTGAGACTCTTTCCTGTGTACCAAAAATGGACGTCTTCAATGGTTACAGTCAGGAGGAAGGATGAAATTGATGATCAAGTAAGCTTTGTTGTCTTAAGGAAACTCTATAAAAAAAGAAGGAAAACTAGATGTTAGCATTAAAAAATG
>NW_010167184.1:0-5253 GCF_000695765.1 Mesitornis unicolor
CATGGGGTTATTGCAACCGAAGTGCAGGACGTGGCACTTGGCCTTATTGAAGCCTGACCTTATTGAAGCCTTATTGAAGTTGCTTAGCCCATTTACAGAATGCTCCTCAAGTTTAAAAAAGATCAAGACAGCTTTTTGCTCTTATTTAGTGGCTGTCATTTTAAGAGTCAGGTTTTCCAGCTGGGATTGAAACATTTACATCACGAGATGTGTGACTTCTGCAGTCCTTATCTTCAAGAATCTAACCTTTTCTTTATTTTCTGTTTATGATGAAATTATTAATAAAAGGTGTTGATTTTGTAGCATAGATGCAGCTAGCCATGGACTATTGTTCCAGTTCCTTTCACCCTCTTTTGTTAATACACCATTTTCCTAATCCTACATCCTTTATTTTTCCTTGGTTGTTTTGGTTATGCAGAACTTCTGAATTATAAACAATTCACTGTTTTCCCTCTGAACAGTACACTTAATGCATCACAAGGCTATAGTAATGAAAAGAATAAAATACCGTGTCTACATAATTCTTGTGTCCTCTGTTGAACTTGTCTACTCAGCAAGTGTCTGAAGCCCAAACTGGTGGTTCATCTAAACTGCAATATAGCAGTGTGACAAAAAGAGACTCTATCAAAGGGTTCAAACAAACTATTTATTTGAACAATACATGCAAATTCAATTTGTCACTACTGCAGGTTTTATGGATACAATGGAGAAATGCACTATTGCAGTTTGAAAGCAAGACTACGCTATTACAACTGTAACAGAGTCACAAAATGCACTATTCCAACCACACACAATTCACAAACTGCACGATTACAGCTCACAGGCAATTCATGACTACCCACAGGCCATCCATAAAACTGATTATTACAACTCATATGCAATTAATGGAATACACTATCACAATTCACAAGCAATTAAAATACCATATGTGTTAGTCAATCACCTGTGACTACAAATTTAAAGCCTGCCAAATATTTTCTTATGCGTCCAGGTAAGGGCTCTCACTAAGTTACCTTGGCCGGCATCCTAACCAAGGCAGAAGAGTCTTCTCAACTGCCCCTGCTTGTTTGGAGGAGTGACTCCCAATTTCCAGCCTGAATCTTAGGGTTTTTATTCACTCCACTATGAGAAAGTAGGCAGGAATGTGCCTGAGTGGATTATATCACCTGTGGTGTTTTTATCAGTGTTTCTCTTTATCTTTATTTATGAAAGATGCTCCCTTCTGTATGCTCTATTTTTTGCATATCTTTGTATTGTCTTGGCCCATTGAAACAAGACAGAATACCTCCAGCTTACCTTTATCTTACTTTTAGACAACTGAAAGGTGGTTTTATTTGGAATGAGGGCACATTATTTGTTGAGGGATTTTAATGCTCAACTCAGGTTTTGGTCTTTTGAATGATGCAGGACTGCCCTGTTTAGGCTTGGGCTCACTGAACAACTCAGGGCTGAGCTATCTACACAGCTCCTCATAATCTACAGAGACAGGGCCTCAAGGGGATTCAAGGCTGAGTTGCTTTTACAACCCCCTGTGCATCATCTGGTGCACTAGACATGACCTAAACCTGTTTTAACTATAAGCCAGATGATCCTTACAGGCAGAAAACTTATGTAGTCTGAAGAATTCTTTTTGAAAAAAAGTATACTGTCATGAAAATTGTGGTTTGTGTCCTCAAAATTTTAAAGTACTTTCTTGACAGTCTTTGTGCCTTTAATGCTGTGAGACAGGAAAATTTCAGTGTGTCAGATTGGCCTGGGAAAAGTCATTACAAGCTGACACAATAGAAAAAATGTCAAAGATTATTTCAGTTCATCTTTATCATATTAAAAATCTTAACACCAAAAGGGTTGTCAAGCGTTGGAACATGCTGTCCAGGGAAGTGGGGGAGTCACCATCCCTGGAGATATTTAAAAGATGTATAGACTTGGCACTTAAAGACAGGTTTAGGGGTGGACTTGGCAGTGTTAGGTTAATGGTCAGACTAAATGATCTTAAGGGTATATTACAACCTAAATGATTCTATGATTCTATAAAAAACTAAAATCTAATGCATATGATGGAAATTTTATTGGTTTTCATTTTATTTAGATTTTTGTTTGAAATATATGTACAAAATAAATAATCTTTGAAACTGCAGGATGAAATGGATGTAATAATTGTTCTGTATTGTGTAGTGATACGTACATGAAGACTAAATGATTGAAAAATACAAGACACAATGCCAAATGTAAGTAAGCTGTAGTGGTTGGGGCAACATAGATTGATGCATTCTTGTAGCATGACTGCAAGCTCTGAACTGTTCAATAATATATTTCAATATCTGTTAAAGGATTTTTTCCTTTTTTTTTCTTATGAGTTCAATGAAAAAGATGAATAGAGTAAGCTTGCAGGCTTGAGTTAATAATAGATCATGGTCTTTTCTCAGAGATAAGGGACATCACAAGTAGCAAAAAATAATAATAAAGTTTCCTTCTAAGATAGCTGAGATTTTCTCAGGGATTTAAAAATGTAGCATACTGTTTGGCCAGGGACAAAGTAGCTGGTTTTGGGAAAGAAAGTACTGGAGTCTGCAAAGTTTCAGTAAAAACTTGAAACAACAGTTGTCCTTTACCTTTTCTGTCTCCTTTCTATTTAATAACCAGGAGGGGAAAAAAAGATAAAACAAACACACTGTAGTCTGTTCTATGAGGAATGTTTTCTTTCTTTGTACTTTGCAAATCAAGAAGGATTTTACATTGCATACTTGGATTCCAGTATCACATAGCAATAAGTCTCCATTTAAGGCTCAGAGAGCAGGATTGTCTCTCTATTGTCCCCTACCCTCCCAGGGGGAGGATTAAAAAAGAGGGAATAGAGAAAAAAAATGCTTCGCACAAGGTTGGAAGATAAGACTGTAACAAGTTTAATGAAAAACAACAGGTGAAAGGAAAAGGGAATTAATAAGGGACAAAGGATATTTAACTATACACAAAACCTGATCCGAGCAGTCCCGAGTGGAAGTGTCCGAGCAGTGCCTCGTGGCCACTGTGTCCGCTGTGACTCGTCACCAGGGACCTCAGTGGTGCCGGGAGCGGGTGGTGGTGGATGCTGCCGAGCACGTGGACGTAGCCTCAGCCCTCCCAAGATGCAACAGGAAGCAGCCCAGGAAACCAGGAAAAGCCCATGAAAACCTCAGGCCTCCTCGGTTTTTTATAGACCGTGGCCAGAAAGGGGAGAGAACAATACTGATCTCTGACCCCCCAGACACCACCTGTCCTTCCCTTTCAGGCTGTTAACTCTTAAACCATAACACAATAGGATTCCTTACAGCTATGCATTTAAATGTGACAGGAGACTGAAGGAAAATTTTTATGTGAGTTTCAGGAAATCGCATCAAGATTGTGAAAATTTCTAGGGAGGGAGTAGTTTTGTCACTAGTAAAAGAAACATTTTTGCATATGGGTGAGCACAAACAATACATCTTAACAATTCTGTCATCCAGAAATGTTCTCTTTTATGATTTATAAGCTTCAGAGTTACAGTTCTAACCCATGACTTCCTCCTCTCTATTGTGTCTACTCTACTAGAGGTATTTTACCAGTCAGCCAATAATTCCATTCTAATATGCCCCTGCAACCTACAGAAACCTGCACTTAATTTTGGCAACATCATGCAAAAGGGGAGAGAGATACCTGATTTTTAAGGTGATAAATATTGTAAGTATAAAATAAGAATTCCCTTATGAAAAATCTTTCTGAAAGAAATAATATTTTAGAGCCATTTGAACTCTGGGTACTTTATCTTTACCATTTCATGCATGTTTTTTATAGTGTAATTTAGGATGCAGCTTAGTTCACCCATATGTTACTGTTTGGTCGAATTTTTATATGTTTTAGGGTATTTGAAACAACCATACAGTAGAAAATGCACACAATCTATTGAAGACCTATGCCCTTCTGGATGATCCTGCAGATGCTGGATATCCTGCGACATTTAAATGCTGTCAGATATCTATATTAGGCAGACAGAATCACATCCATGCTAACTAGTCTATGTACTTTCAAATATTTTTCCATAAAGAATTTTTCTGGTAATGCAGATGACGAGATGTAGCAATCTACTATAAATCTCTGCACTCTTAAATGAAGCACACTGAAATTTCTTGTAAAAACTTACCTGGAAGTCAGCCATGAAAAGGTGACCTGTACCAGAAAGATAGCTATAAAATTCTAAATAACTTGGTAATGTACTGTAAGTTCTATAGCTCAAATTTCGCTGATATGCTATTAAAATTGTAAATAACAAGCACAAAAATATTTACTCTGTCACTATCCTCCAGAAGTAAAATATATTTTTATTATTTTTTTCCTTTTTATTCTTTCAAGATAATGATTTCTCAGTAAAAATTAGAGGGATTATGATATGTTCAGCTGCATTAAAGGATTCATACAGAGAACAAGCATAACTATCGATATAATAATACTGCATGAAAATAATGGATTGTCTTTTTGTGATGTAACTGACATTATAAACCAACACACAATGTTCCTCTCTCCCTTATCAGCTCAACATAGGAAAGATCTTGCTTTGCTTTCTTTATTCATTCATCAGAAAAAATGAAAAAAAAATTGTTCTTATAGCTGATTTTTCAGTGTATCTTTTTTTGTCTAGGAAAGGATTGTATTAGTGAAATGGTCTGTAAATGCATCCTTTGTTTCACTTGAGACTGTGCTGTACAAAGCTAATAACAGCTAGTGTCACTATTACAAACAGCACGAGGGCAATGGTAGAGTTCTCTGTAATGCATATCCTGTACATAAGATTTATTATTTCATTTTTTTATGACATGATATAGATCACATGGTGCTTAATTGCAGTACGAGTATCCTAGCAATATCACTTTGAGAGACGAAATTTCAGCACCAGCAAGTACAAGCAACTTTATGGTCCTATATAATTAAAAACTTTCTTCTTTTTCCCTTAGAAATAGTAACAATAATAAAACAGTCAAGTTAGGAAAACACTCTACAGATTATGTAGTATGATGATTTTAGCGTCAGCAAGATAGTGAAATAGAAGATCTGTCATTCTTTATCTTAATTCTGACTTCTAGCTTATAATATCTGCACAGAATCCTTTCATGGACAGTTTTAAGTTTTCTCAATGAATTCTCTACACCAGTGGAGCAGCTTTAGATACTTATGAATGGAATAGAGAAAATCCTGCTGATATCCTGTAACTTCAGTGTTGCCTTCAGAGGCGTAGCGACCTGG
>NW_010167185.1:0-7101 GCF_000695765.1 Mesitornis unicolor
GGGAGGGGGGAGGGGGGCACCAGTTAAACCAGTAACGGGCTCCCAGTCAGGCCTGGGGTCATCCCAGTGCTCCCAGTTTCCATCTTGGTGACCCCACTGCCAGTGCCAGTGACCCCAGGTCCAACTCGGTGCCCCCAGTTTCCACCCCAGTGCCACTATGATCATCCCAGTACCTCCAGTTTCCATCCCAGTGCTCCCAGGGCCAGTCCCAGTGTCCCCAGGTCCAAACCAGTAACCCCAGTTTCCATTCCAGTGCCCCCAATTTCCATCCCAGTGCCCCAATACTCATCCCAGTAACCCCAGTGCCCCTTCTAGTGCTCCCAGAGCAAGTCCCAGTGCACCACTAATCATCCCAGCAAAACCGGTTTCCATCCCGGTGCCCCCACTGCCAGTGCCAGTGTTCCCAGTTCCAACCCAGTGTTCCCAGTCTCCATCCCAGTGCCCCAATACTCATCCCAGTAACCCCAGTTCCCCTCCCAGTGCTCTCAGCACCCCCAGTTTCCATCCCAATGCTCCTATAACCTCTCCCAGTGCCCCCAGTTCCCCTCCCAGTGCCCCCAGCTCCCCTCCCAGTGCTCCCAGCGCCCCGCTCACCCTCCACGCGGTACTTCTCCATCTCCTGCACCTCGGCCACGGACTCGCGGAGGTCGCTGGCGAAGCGCAGGCGGTCCTGGGGGCTGGGGGCGTTGAAGACGATGAGGACCTTCCTCTCCCCGCCCGGCGCCGCCGACAGCAGCTTGATCCCAAACTGGTAATCTGGGCCGGGGTCAAAGGGCAGGGGGTCAGAGGTCGCGGGGACGGCGCGGGACAAGCCACAGGGGACAGCGGGGGGTGTCTTGATGGGGACGTGGTGGGGTAAACTGTGGGATGGCTCATGGGACGTTGTGGGACATCCTATGGGGAACCTAATGGGATATCTTATAGGGGACATCGTGGGACATCCTATGGGGGGCCTAATGGGATGTTTTATAGGGGACATCATGGGATGTCTTATGGGGAACATCATGGGACATCCTATTGGGGACATCACGGGGGACACCATGGGATATCCTATGGGGGCCACCATGGGACACCTCATGGGACATCATTGGACATAAGATGGGACATCTTATGGGGGACATCATGGGACATCTCATAGAGGGCATCATGGGACGTCCTATGGGGAACCTAATGAGACATCTTATAGGGGATATCATGGGACATCTCATGGACAATCCATGGGGGACATCATGGGACATCTCATGGGGGATATCATGGGATAAACCATGGAGAACATCATGGGATGTCTTATGGGGGACATCATGGGACAGCTCATGGGACATCATGGGATCTTATAGGGGACATCATGGGACATCTCATAGAGGACATCATGGGACATCCTATGGGGGACACCATGGGACATCTCATGGGGGACATCATGGGATAAACCATGGAGAACATCATGGGATGTCTTATGGGGGACATCCCATAGGGGACATCATGGGACGTCCTATGGGTGACCTCATGGGACACCTCATGGGATATCCCATAGAGGACATCTCATGGGGGACATCACAAGTTATCTTACAGACAATCCATGTGAGACCTCATGGGACGTCCTATGGGGGACCTCATGAGACATCTTATAGGGGACATCATGGGACATCTCATGGGACATCTTGTGGAAGACACCATGGGACACCTCATGGGACGTCCCACAGGAGACATCATGGGACATCCCATGGAGAACATAATGGGATAAACCATGGAGAACATCATGGGATATCTTATGGGGGACACCATGGGATATCTCATTGGGGACATCAAGAGATGTTCTATAGAGAACAGCATGGGATGACCCATGAAGAACACCATGGGATGTCCTATGGGAGACATCATGGGACATCCTATTGGGGACATCATGGGACACCTCATGGGCGACACCATGGGACATCTCATGGGGGACGTCATGGGTTATCTTATGGACAATCCATGTAAGACCTCACGGGACGTCCTATGGGGGACATCATGGGATGTCCCACAGACAACAGCACGGGACATCTCATAGAGGACATCATAGGACATCCTATGGGACATCTCATACGGGACATCATGGGACATCCTGTGGGGGACATCATCGGACACCTCATGGGACACCTCATGGGGGCCACCATGGGACATCTCATGGGGGACATCATGGGACATTCTATGGGCAACCTAACGGGACGTCTTATAGGGACATCATGGGACATCTCATGGGGGATACCATGGGATAAACCATGGAGAACATCATGGGACACATCACGGGACATCATTGGGAACACCATGGGACATCCTATGGGGGACATCAAGGGACACCTCAAGGAGAACACCACAGGACATCCCATGGTGGACCCCATGGCCCAACAGTACATCTAGTGGTGGACCCCATGGGTCACCGTGGGTCCCCGTGGGTCCCCGTGGGTCCCCACGGGGCGCGGTGGCACTCACAGGCATTCTGGAAGAGCTGCATGTGCATCTCCACCAGGGGGAAGCTCTGCCTGAAGCTGTAGGTCACCAGGATCTTCTTCTTCTGGAAGATCTTTGTCACCTGCCGACGCCACCGGGTCACCATGAGACCTTGTGACACCCCACGGGTGTCACCTCCGACCCCAGGGACCACCCCCCAAGCCGCCCAGGGGACCCGGGCGTCCGTCTCACCACCAGAAGGTCGTTGAAGAGGAAGACCTCGCGTTGGTGGAGCCCCAGGCGTTGGGGACGGTTGGGGTCGGGGACCTCGTAGAGTTGGCAGCAGCAGACCAGGCGGCGGTGGGGCAGGGACAGCACCTGGGGACGGGGGCGGTGGCACCCTTGAGGTGGGCCTGTGCCACCCATGGGGTCACCAAGAGCATCCTAAATGGGGTTGTGTAGGTCATTGGTCCATGGGGCCACCCAAAACATCTCCCAGAGGTCACCTAGACCACCCTCCATGGGTCACCTAGGCCATCTAGGGCCACCTAGGGCCACCCAAAACATCTCCTATAGGTCACCTAGGACATCTAGGGCCACCTAGGGCCACCCAAAACATCTCCTATAGGTCACCTAGACCAGCCTCCATGGGTTACCTAAGCCATCTAGGGCCACCTAAACCACCTAGGGCCACCTAAAACATCTCCCAGAGGTCACCTAGGCCATCTAGGGCCACCTAAAACATCTCCCATGGGTGACCTAGACCACCCTCCATGGGTCACCTAGGCCATCTAGGGCCACCTAAACCACGTAGGGCCACCTAAAACATCTCCTGTAGGTCACCTAGACCACCCTCCATGGGGCCACCAAGACCAAGTCTCCATAGGGCCACCCAAAACATCTCCCATAGGTCACCTAGGACATCTAGGGCCACCTAAACCATCTAAAGCCACCCAAAACATCTCCCAGAGGTCACCTAGACCATCCTCCATGGGCCACCTAGGCCATCTAGGGCCACCCAAAACATCTAAAGCCACACAAAACATCTCCATAGGTCACCTAGGACATATACAGCCACCTAGGACATCTGCCACAGGTCACCTAGACCATCCTCCATGGGTCACCTAGGCCATCTAGGGCCACCTAAACCACGTAGGGCCACCTAAAACATCTCCCATAGGTGACCTAGACCATCCTCCATGGGTCACCTAGGCCATCTAGGGCCACCTAGGACACCTAGGGCCACCCAAAACATCTCCTGTAGGTCACCTAGGCCATCTAGGGCCCCCCCACAGGCCACCTCGACCACCCATAGGTGACCTCGAACCCGTCCCACCACTCAGACCCACCGGTTTCTTGCCGACGATCATGCGCTCGACGGCCTGGACCTGGGAGACGTGGTCGTCGTTGGTGCGCAGCTCCCGGCTCTGGATGCGTTGGTAGATGCCCACCAACATGTCCCGAGGGATGTCCTCCCCGTTGTCCACCCCTGCGTGACAACAGGACCCCAAATTCACCCCAGAACCCACATTCCTGAGGCGGAGACGCCCAAAATGAGGGCAAACTGGGCCAAACTGGGCCGGTGGAGCTCACCGCGGAGGTTCTTGATGAAGTCCTCCAGCTTCATCTTGCGCTCGGCCTTGACGCTGGGGCTGTACATGTCGGTGTTGAGGAGGATGATGGCGAAGGCCAGGATGAAGATGGTGTCCGGGTTTCGGAACTGGCGCAGCAGGGCGGCGTTGCAGACGCAGTAGCGTTGGCTGTGGGGTGGACATGTCCCCCCATGGGTGGTGGTGGCCCCCATGGATCGTCCCCACCCATGGCCTCGGGATGGCTTCTTGCACCCCATGGAGGTCCTGGTGTGGGCCAGGACCTGTGGCGTGTGGGGATGTTGGCCCAGTCTGCGGGGTCACCACTTGGTGTCACAGGGGCCACAAACCTTGGGGACCTCCTGCTTGGTCCATGGGGTCACCTAGGACATAACCTGGTCCCATGGGGGCCACCAACCCTGATGTTCCCCCCATTTGGTCCATAGGGTCACCTAGAACATCACTTGGTCCCATGGTGGCCACCACCCTTGGGGACCTCCTGCTTGGTCTATAGGGTCACCTAGAACGTCACCTGGTCCCGTGGTGGCCACCAACCTTGGGGACCTCCCTCTTGGTCCATAGGGTCACCTAGAACGTCACCTGGTCCTATGGGGGCCACCATGCTTGGGGACCTCCTGCTTGGTCCATAGGGTCACCTAGAACATCACCTGGTCCTATAGGGGCCACCACGCTTGGGGGCCTCCTGCTTGGTCTATAGGGTCACCTAGAACATAACCTGGTCCCGTGGTGGCCACCATGCTTGGGGACCTCCTGCTTGGTCCATAGGGTCACCTAGAACATCACTTGGTCCTATAGGGACCACTATTCTTGATGTCCCCCCATTTGGTCTATACGGTCACCTAGAACGTCACCTGGTCCCATGGTGGCCACCACCCTTGGGGACCTCCTGCTTGGTCCATAGGGTCACCTAGAATGTCACTTGGTCCTGTGGGGGCCACCACCCTTGGGGACCTCCTGCTTGGTCTATAGGGTCACCTAGGACATAACCTGGTCCTATGGTGGCCACCACCCTTGGGGACCTCCTGCTTGGTCCATAGGGTCACCTAGGACATCACCTGGTCCTATGGTGGCCACCACCCTTGGGGACCTCCTGCTTGGTCTATAGGGTCATCTAGAACGTCACCTGGTCCCGTGGGGGCCACCACCCTTGGGGACCTCCTGCTTGGTCCATAGGGTCACCTAGAACGTCACCTGGTCCCGTGGTGGCCACCAACCTTGGGGACCTCCCTCTTGGTCCATAGGGTCACCTAGAACGTCACCTGGTCCTATGGGGGCCACCACTCTTGGGGACCTCCTGCTTGGTCTATAGGGTCACCTAGAACATGTTCCTATGGGGGCCACCACCCCACACATCTCCCTCTTGATCTATAGGGTCCACCACCCCATGGTGACCACCCAACCCCGTACCACATCCCGCTGGCCTGCGGACACGAGCCTGAGGACACAGCCCTGTCCCCGTCCCTCACCTGAAGGCCTCGATCAACCGCTCGACCTTCTGGGCCTCCCCTTGCACCCGAATGTGGGACTGGAACTTGCGCAGGGCCTCGTCCAGCTCCATCCCGGAGAAGTCCATCTCGTCCACCACGCAGCTACAAGAACACCCCAAAAATCAAGAGAAGGTCACGGTGGTGGACCCCCCAAAATCTGGACCGCGTCCCACCCCCAGCCCGTGGACCCCCTTACTCCAGGACGTCGCGGTTGAACTGCTTCTGGCGGTTGCCCAGGAACTCGCCGATCATTTGGCGGCTCAGGCCTTTCCTCTCCAGGATGAAGTGGGCCACCCCCACTGGGGTGTCCGACAGGAAGCCCCTCTCGATCAGGTACTGGATCCCCTTCTCTGGTTTCCTGCCAAGGTGGTGGCCATGAGGTCATTTTGATGGCCATGAGGTCACTTTGATGGCCACGGGGTTGACCTGATGGCCGTGGGGTTGACCTGATGGCCATGAGGTCACCTTAGTGGTCATGGGATCCCTTTGACGGCCATGAGGTCACCTCTATGGCCATGGGGTCACCTTCATGGCCATGGGGTTTACCTGACAGCTGTGGGGTCAACTCAATGGCCATGGGGTTGACCTGATGGCCATGAGGTCAACTCAGTAGCCATGAGGTCACTTTGATGGCCATGGGGTCATCTCAATGGCTATGGGGTCAACTCAATGGTCATGAGGTCATCTTGATGGCCATGGGATCACTACAATGGCCTTGGAGTTGCCTTGATGGCCACCAAGGTCATCCTGATGGCCATGGGGTTGACCTGATGGCCATGGAGTTGCTTTGATGGCCATGAGGTCACCTTCATGGCCATGGGGTTGACCTGATGGCCATGGGGTCGCCTTGATGGCCACGGGGTTGCCCTGATGGCCATGGGGTCACCTCGATGGCCATGGGGTTGACCTGATGGCCATGGGGTCACCCTCTATGGCTGTAGCATTGACTTGATGGCCATGGAGTCATCTCAATAGCCGTGGGGTCACCTCAATGGCCATGGGGTTGACCTGATGGCCATGGGGTTGTCCACCTGGTGGTGGGGTTGACGTGATGTCTACAGGGTCACCGATGGCCACAGGTTGACCTCATGGCCATTAGGCCACTTGGATGGCCATGGCATCAACTCTATGGCCATGAGGTCATCTTGATGGCCACGGGGTTGACCTGATGGCCATGGGGTCATCTCAATGGCCATGGAGTCACTTCGATGGCCATAAGGTCACCTCCACAGCCATGGGGTCACCTTCATGGCCATGGGGTTGACCTGATGGCCATGGGGTTGCCTTGATGGCCATGGGGCTCTTGATGGCCATGGGGCCACCATGATGGCCTTAGGGTTGCCTTGATGACCACCAAGGTCATCTTGATGGCCATGGGGTCATCTTGACGGCCACAGGGTTGCCCTGATGGCCATGGGGTCACCTCCATGGCCGTGGCATTGACTTGATGGCCATGGAGTCATCTCAATGGCCATGAGGTCACCTCCATGGCCATGGGGTCACCTCAATGGCCATGGGGCCACCATGATGGTCTTGGGGTTGCCTTGATGGCCACCAAGGTCATCTTGATGGCCATG
>NW_010167185.1:7138-7431 GCF_000695765.1 Mesitornis unicolor
ATGGAGTCTACTTGATGGCCATGGGGTCACTTTGGTGGCCAAGGTGCCGCCTCGATGGCCATCGGGTCACCTCAATGACCGTGGGGTCACCTCAATGGCCATGGGGCCACCATGATGGTCTTGGGGTTGCCTTGAAGACCACCAAGGTCATCTTGATGGCCATGGGGTCATCTTGATGGCCACAGGGTTACCCTGATGGTCATGGGGTCACCTTGACGGCCATGGGGTCACCTCAATAGCTATGTGGATGATTTAATGGCCTTGGGGTTGACCTGATGGCCATGGGGTCACCT
>NW_010167186.1:0-8381 GCF_000695765.1 Mesitornis unicolor
GACGGGAGGGCCGCAGCGGTACCGCACTGCCGTCCCCAAGGCAGAGACTGCCTCCGCCCTCGCCGCTTTCTCGGGAAAGCGCCACCCTTCTCTGCCAAAGCAACGCGCACCGGGCCCCCGCGTCACCTGGGACAACTGACCCGAGACGCGACCGTGGGTACACATCCCCTCTGTCTGAGGAAAACACCGCTCCAGGAGGTGACACTGCAGCCGAGAGCAGCGACAGTCTCCAGGGCTCTCTGCAGTCATCCATGCGATCTAATCTGCCAGAGCCCAAGTCAAAATTTTACCCTACAACACCAAAGCTGCAGAAGTGCCCTGGGTCACTCCAGCTCACACAGGTTTGTCAAACCGCATCCAAGGCTCCTGGTGTGATGTTAGGTCAACCAGTTAAGGCACAAAACCTGGCTGAGCACAGTCTAGGCATAACCTTAAGAGAGCCTTCCTACCCCCGGCACCAAACAAAGCCGTGTCCACACCACACCTAGACTGGCAGTCCTTCACATCCATCAAGGAAGTTACATTTTGTGAACCAGGCACTTCTAAGAATAAGCCCACTAAAATAGAACTCTGAATGTTAAAGGAATTCATACCAAAATGCAGCATGCCTGCAAACAGAACCTCAGTGAAGCCACACACCCCATCACCACTTTTTCCCCAGTTACTTATTTTACAAAATTGCATCCATTACAAAAGGACAGATATCTGTTACACAGAGGTGCCAGAAATCAAGGCATCATCAGTCAGGAGGCTGACACCAAGGTCCAGAGCCACCAGCAGACCAGAATTTCACACGGACTGCTGCGTACTGCAAACCATAACCTCACTAGGACTCCTCTTTGGTTCAACTGACACAGTCGTGCCTTTGCTGCTAGGATGCAGAAAATGGGCAAAACAAGAGCAACATTTACAAAGGCCAACACCCCTTTGAGGGTTTCTCGGCAAGAGAAATTTATGCTGTGGTATCATCTCAAAAGCATGTAACTGAAGAAAATACATTTTTAAGACACCTGAAAAATATGCACTAAGCCAGCAACATAGGTAGATCTGTGGGAGAAAGCCACAGAGTACCTTTTCCCTTCTAACTAGAAGAACAAACTCGGAAAAACTGAGGATGAAACACGTTCACTGTATAGAGAAACTGCTTAAATATAGATTCTGCAAATATGAAAGAATGCAAGATTGTGATTTTGATACTTTTAGCAGTTCATAAAGGAAGCTTAGCACCCCCACTGTGCTGGTTTTGGCTGGAGTATTTCTTTTTTGTAATAGCTGGTATGCGGCCACGTTTTGGGTTTGTGCTGAAAACTGTGTTGATAATACAAGGATTCTTTCATGATTTCTGAGCAGTGCTTATAGAGTCATCATGGCCTTTTCAGCTTTTCACCCCACCAGTGAGTGGCCTGGGAATGCACAAGTTGGGAGAGGACACAGCTGGGACACCTGACCACAACTGACCATAAAGATATCATAGAATCACAGAATGTATTGGGTTGGAAGGACCTTTAAAGATCATCTGGTCCAACCTCCCTGTAAGCAGGGACACTGTTACCAGATCAGGTTGCTCAGAGCCCCATCAAGCCCTGACCTTGAACATCACCAGGGGTGGGGCCTCTACCAGCTCTCTGGGCAACCTGTCCCAGTGATCTACCACCCTCACAGTGAAGACATTTTTAGTAAGATTCAGCCTAAATCTACCCTTTTCTAGTTTAAAACCATTACCCCGTATCCTATCGCTACATGCCCAAGTGAACAGTTCTTCTCCAGATTTCTTATAGGCACCTTCCAGGTACTGGAAGGTCATTATAACGTCCCCCCAGAGCCTTCTCTTCTCCAGGCTAAAGCACCCCAACTCTCTCAGCCTATCTTCATAGAGGTGCTCCAGCCCTTTGATCATCATTGTGGCCTCCTCTGGACCTGCTCCAGCACTTCAATGTCCTTTTTGTGTTGGGGACTCCTAAGCTGGCTGCGGTACTGCAGGTGAGGTCTCACCAGAGCAGAGCAGAGGGGCAGAATCACCTCCCTCAATCTGCTGGCCACACTTCTTTTGATGCAGCCCAGGATATCCCATACCATACGACATCATGCTCAGAAATAAAAACTGGCTGGAAAAAAGGAAGTGGGGACATGCAGAGTGATGGCATTTTGTCTTCCTAAGTAACTATTAGACGTGATGGAGCCCCGCTTTCCTGGAGATGGCTGAACACCTGCCTGCCGAGGGGAAGGTGTGAATGCACTCCTTGTTTTGCCACACACGTGGCTTTTGCTTTATCCATTAAACTGTCAATCTCAATTCAACATTTACCCTTCTGATTCTCTCTCCCATCCCACCGTGAGGGAGTGAGCAGCTTTCTGGCACTTAGTTGCCAGCTGAGGTTAAACCACAACACCCATAATACTAGATAAGGTTGACATGCTGGAAGGGAAATGCCCCAAATGCTGGCAACAGCAGATTTGGAGAGAAAAAAGGTTCAGAGGAATTAGGAGAGGTAGTAAAAAAAAATCACACAGAGATTGTATTCTTTTTAAGGGTCATGCTCAGCCATTCTCTAAAATAGCTTCACATGATGGTTCTCTCTCAGAAGTCTCTAAAATATCTTTGCATTAAAAAAAGCCAAGGCTAACAGCCAAATACTTTCATGTTTCATACAGCAAATAGGTAACAAGGGAATAAAGGAATCAAGAAAACATTCCAGTTTATTGCTACTACAAAGCTGGAGGGGGAGGTAGAATGTACGTGCAGCTCAAGAAAAGAACTGGGGGATCGAGGGAGTGCACACCAGCTCTGCAAGTGTGCACACATCTGTGTCTCAACAGGGCAAGGTCAAGTGGGGCGGAGGGGTGTTGAACATCAGGGAACCAGAGCAGTCCCAGCTGGCTGAGAGGCAGCACAGACCAGCACCTGGAGCAGGGCTATGGCCTTGGAGGCTTAACTGTCCAGAAGCCAGCAACTGGGGAAACTGGGGTCCAGGAAGCAGCTACTGGGCAGAGTGAGTGTTTAAGCCCAGCTGCTGGTGGGACTCTACCTTGTACATATATATACACATATGTAAGTATATATAAAAATAGATATATACACACACACAGTCTCACTAGCAGACCTGAATCCTGCTCAGATAGGGAGCAGGATAAGGCTGTCACTGCTGTCTGTTCCTCTGACCATCTGTGTGTGTCTGATCTGTGCGGCCAGATGTGTATACATGTGTATGTCATGTATACATCATGTATACATGTGCTCTACGTTAGTGTGCCTATCAGGAATAC
Organism: Mesitornis unicolor; assembly: GCF_000695765.1. Classification (NCBI taxonomy): domain Eukaryota; kingdom Metazoa; phylum Chordata; class Aves; order Mesitornithiformes; family Mesitornithidae; genus Mesitornis; species Mesitornis unicolor. Next base: position 3,265 of record NW_010167186.1, read on the forward strand.
ATTTTCAGGCTTGCTACTGGTTATACCTGGGGTCATAGAGCTGCAGCAGTCTCAAGCTGTTGGATCCAACACAGTATTTTCCCTTTACTACACCAATTAAAAAACTAAGCCATATTGTCCAAGATTGATCAGGAATAGTCTTTTTATACCTACAGCAATCACATATTAGGTATAGCAGTCATCAAGTTTTAGGGGCACAGGATACACTGGCAGTCTACTTTGCATTAAGCAATATGTTTCTAAACAGTAACAACACAGAAATAAAGTCTATTTTCTTCAGCAAGAGGGTCATTTGTATAACTAAGAGCAGCTGCATAGAACTGAATAGCAGACAGTCCCACATTCACAGCCCAGAAGCCACATGTTCCAGAGACGATAAGAGAAGCAACACCAGAGACTGCTGACACTGCCCGGGATTTTGCTACCATTTTAGCTAACACAGGTAGAAATCCTTGCCTCCAGCAAACATAAAACCTCTAGTTTATCATGAGAGCAGATTCATCATTAGAAGTCACAGCAGTACCACAGATTCCCTCCAGGTTAAGTAACCCAGTTCTGAGCACCTGAGAGCTGGCAAGAAACACGAATACTGCAATAAAGAACTACATCCCATTTTGACCGGCACAAATGTCACTTTTAAGGCCCTGTTTGTGCTAAATACCAACTGGCAGCATAGAAATGAACTGGTTTGCACCAACTTAATACTGCCCTCCATGGTCAGAGGGAGTTACCTGATCTTAACTAGAAACAGGATGGTTGTACTTGAAATGCTGCAGTTCGCTACCGAGAATTACCCTCTTCCCCAAAATGCTTCTTTCACACATACTCCCTGCTTTGCAACACCTTGGAAGTATGAATCACAGTCTTTACAAACTGTATTTCAGGATCCAGTAAAACACATTCCTTCTTTCAGTACTATCTATAAGCACAAAGCACCAGTTTGAGCCTACACAGTGCAAGTAACGCAGAAACTAACTTTCACCACCCAGCAGCCCACAGAGGTTGCTGGTTGGAGCTGTAGTAATAAGATGTGTTCTTCAGCCAATCTTATTTCTAACCTGCCTCCAAAGAAAAAAGATTTAGTAAAGATCCAGTGACAGATCACAAGCTGCAGGGTCACAAGGCACAGGCTTTGCTAAAGATCTGTATGTGGGAGAACATGTATTGCAGACATAGTAAAGCAGAACATAAAAGCTGCCAACCTGTGAAAAACATAAGAGGTGCTGATTGCATGTTTTGTTACCAATCTCCTTTTCAGTTCAAACACAAAGATCTTTACTGCACAAGTAGATACACGACAGGACACTTCTGTGATACGGTGTACTTTGAAAGGCGCTACTACTGAAGCATTACTGGAGCATAAGGGAGGCTTTCAGCTCTCAAATTCACTAGCTAAAAATGAGCACTAGCTGAAACTACTCACTAACTGAAAACAACAGCTATCAAAACCAACTTTGCCAATGTACTACACCCACAGCAGCAGGCAGTCAGCAGAGCCCTGGTCTACAAGTTTACTACCAACTACAACCAGGCAGCCCTGACAATCACACAAAATTCCAGGTTTTGGGCATTTTAACACAAACTATTTTAAAGACTTGAAAATCTAGTGATGTTATAGACAGAAGTGTTGTGCGATGTGTACACCAGAAGGGTTAAAATACAAAACCATGCTTTCTTTAGCCAATGTTTTGCCACTCTGGAGAATGATTAACACAGTAGCACCCCACAAGAAAGTCTGTTGATTTAGAAACTCCAGGTTGGATTAAACTACAAAAAGGTAACTAGTCCCATTTTCTATACCACAGCCAGCCCCACTGGCCTCCAACTGCTTCTACAGAAGAGTACTGGCCTTCCAGAGTTTAATGTTAGCTCTACACAGATGTCTCTAATAGCTTGCTTCTATGACACCTGCAGACCTCTGTGCTTAGGCAACAGAATCTGAGCCTCCCAAAAAAAAGTTTACACCATTTTATTTATGATAGAGAAGTAGCATAAATTCTTCCTTCAGCTACAGTTGCTAAAAACAAATTCACTTAACACTGGGAGCCCTGACTGCTGCAGGATGAACAGGTGGTAGTGCAGGAAGTGCTTCACCAACGGCCAGCTACAACCCTGCAAAAGCAGCAGCTTGTACTGGAGCAGCGGGGCACACGCGTAGGAGGGAGGAGGGAAACGCCTGCATCACCTCAACAATACTCATGCTTTGTCACAAGGGTCCGAACTTTCAGTCTCCCATAAAGTTGGTGCTTTGTTTAACAGTGTTAATCCCACAATGTACAGTGCACAGTATCCAGTTATTCCCTATCTTCCATGAGTTACCCGAACTTTTGGGAAACACAAATCTTCCTCAACACTGAGGATTACACAATCCATTTCTATAAAGTGTGAACCACCGGTGAGAGGACACAGAAAAGGCAGTGTTCACTACAAATAATTACTCTATTTTATCTGTAAACAGTATGTTATTACTTAAACATTTAAAATACTGTATTTTACATTATTTGTCATATTTTATCAGAAAGACATTGATATGCCCACTACTCATACACTCAATGACTGCTGTATTTTTCTCAATATCCTATTATTTCAACTACTGAAAAATACAGTATCAAAGAATAAAGCCATCTTTCACAGAATCACAGAATCGCTCGGTTAGAAAAGACCTCTGAGATCATCACGTCCAACCGCTCCTGTCTACCCCCTAAACCATATCCTTAAGTACCTCGTCTACCCGCTCTTTAAACACATCCAGGGACGGCGACTCCACCACCTCCCTGGGCAGCCTGTGCCAGCTTCTGACGACCCTCTCAGTAAAGAACTTCCTCCTTAGCTCTAACCTGAACCTCCCTTGGCACAGCTTGGTGCCGTTTCCCCTTGTTCTATCCCCCATCACCTGGGAGAAGAGACCAGCACCCACCTCTCTGCACCCTCCCTTGAGGCAGTTGGAGGTGGTGATGAGGTCTCCCCTCAGCCTTCTCTTCTCCAGGCTAAACAAGCCCAGTTCCCTCAGCCACTCCTCATATGGCTTTCATGCTTTCTGTCACCCAACACTGGCAGAAACAAGCCATAATCAGCTGGAATAACACTGTTTTGATTAATTTCAGTCCCCTTATAGCCATGATGAGGAACATTTATCACATACATGATGAATCTTCAGCTGGGGATCTTGTCTACATAATAGAAAAAAATGAGAGCAAAAGTAAAAAAATTCAGCAAAACAAATCAGGCAAGTACAAAAGTCCTCACCTGAGCTCAGGCCTGTGCTGCTCGTTCACCTGCTGTCACACAGCAATACTCATTGCTACAGAGTCACCAACGGCTCATCAAGTTACATTTGCCAGGGTACCTCCATTCCCCTTGCAAGTTACAGTAAAAAGGAGAGTAACACCAACTAAAGTAACAGATTGCAGGTGATGGGTTCCAGGTTTATACCCATCTTTATTACTGACTTACACTTGTGGTCAAGCGGACCACAGCGTATCAGCAGCAAGTGCTACACTTCAAGAGTTAGCAATACAGCACAATTCCCCCATCACAAGTATTTGTTTAACGGTAATTAGGTCACAATCTTCTCATTCTCCAAATTAGCTTTTCCTGAAGATAGTGACTGCAGTAATAAATGCAAACATTTTTACTGCAGATACGTTTTATCTGCCTCCCACATTCATTTTCAGTCTTTTATGCTGTTCACATCCTTTACTGCCTTTCTGTGTTAGGATTGATTGAAAAAAGAAAAGTTTTCTTCTGGGTGCTTGCTTGACATGCACCATGACAAGCTTTTATCATTCTTCCCACCCATACCATTCTCACTGCATTCTTCCTTATCCAGTTCAGAAAAAAAACCCAAAAGTGTATCTAGAATTTATCATTGGTACTGACCCAGCCAGAATCCAACAGGGAAAACACATTCCATCTCTCTGTGGAGAGGGAAGAGCAACTCCACCACCATCATTTGATTCTTTGTTCTAAAGTCCCCCAGTATTTAAAAAAACAAACAAAAACACATGCACCAAAAAGAAAACCAAAAAAACAAAACCACATCACATCCATCATCATGGAACAAGAAGACCAAGTAAGCCTTGCTGGTGTCACAGCTAATGGCACTGTTTCCTATGTGCATTTTATGGCTGAACTTTTTGTAGATCCTCTACTGTCTATGAAATAGCAACTGGACAACAGCCTCTTCTTAGATGAGAGCTCCTTCTCACTCCTCAAGGCAGAGATCTCTTTCACTGTGCTTCTAAAAAGAATGTCTTGGATTTCCCATTGACTGGAAAATTTTAAAAAGTTTTTAAAAGCCAACATACACAACCACATACTTTAGAAGTGATCTAGTTGATATGAGTGTAAATTGAGAAGTGGCTCCAAGAGAAAGCATTGGTTTGTTCCTGGCAGGTGACCAAACAAGTTTATTCACAAGTGGGACTAACACTGGTTTCCTCCAGTTGCACATTTCCCTCCTATGGCAGGCACGACAGCACCTGCACCAACACTGAGCAAGTAGTAGATGAGGTTAAGACCAAGCTGCCAGATGCAGCACATAGCATGAATGAACACTGCTCATCTCTACCTGAAGAACGAACCATGTTTTTTTTCCCCACACAAACACACATACACAAACAGAAATGCTCACTCACAGCAACATTTTTTCAAGCAGAATCAATTCCCCATTCCAGTTCTCAACACAGACTCACAAGGAGCCGTGCCCAAGGACACTGAAAGGGTGCTGCAGCCACAGGGCAAGCAAAACACCCTGAAGTGGTAAGACCGATTCATCAGCCTCTTCCTTACACAACCTGCAGTTTTCAAAGGCTAGAGCAACTTCAAATCTTCAGGGCTTTACCCCACTCCACCAAGTGCAACTAAAAATGACCCATGAGTTTGGACACTGCATGTTCAGAATAAGACTGTGTGTGTAAACTCAGACATGTTAAGAAGCTAGGCAACAAACTCAAACCACATTATTGGACACCCCTCATCTAACCAGGCCGATGAAAGACCTGATAACCTTCATGCCTACCAGCTACAGACTGTGCTCACATTACCATTTTTACCCCTCTTTTAAACTGCTTATCAACTAGCGAGGTACCTAAGGCCACGAACAGCCGCCGAACCCA
>NW_010167187.1:0-23697 GCF_000695765.1 Mesitornis unicolor
AAGAAAATAATAAAAAATAGGAGAGCATAAGAATTGAGATTTCAGGAAATATATATGATTTGAGAACAACGACATAGTAGTCCAAGCCGTTTGATCTATTAACAGTGTTTGAGTTGCTTCAGAATCTCAGAGTTTCAGCCTAGGCTGAAGTTCCAATGCTACAGGCAGGGTGATAACAGAAAAAAGCCGAGTGGGGAGTGGAGGGAGAAGGAAAAAAAGAAAATGGAAAAAGAGGAAAAGAGGGAAAAAAAGGTAGTAGATCAGAAGGAGAACCTACACATGAAGAAATCCCATTAATTACTTTATTTTTACAGGCAAAACTGTGTTGTAGAGCCAATTTCTTGAATCTAGAACCACAATATTATTCAAGATAACAGTTTTATTGTGAAAAAGAATTGCTAAGATCAATTTACCTAAATAAGAGGAAAAAAAAAATCAGTTGTACCAAATTCAAAAGAAGGGGAAGTTATGACATAATTAACAGGCAAAATAAAACACCAAAAGAAAACCTTACAGGGGCTTATGGACAATAGCAACAAGTCAGATGTATCCAAATCCATAATACCTGATAGGATTCTATTGAGAGTGCTGTAAGAGCCAGCTCATGTGACTGCAGTCCACTGTCTATACCTTGCATGGGAATTAGATGAGGCTGCTGCTGACTCTACAAATGCTGCCATTACATTCATCCATATCAAGTGTATTGGGTTTTCTGTGAGGGTTTTTTTTGGTTGTGTCTTTGGTAATGGGGGAAGGGCTATGGAGATGGCCCTTTAAGAAGCTACCTGAAAAGCACCCCCTTTGCCTTTGTCAGACCCACCTCTGACCAGGGCGAAGCCAATCAGACCCCCTGAGAATTCATCTATTTAAGGGTGGTGCAGGGCATTTCCTCTCTCTCTCTCTCTCTCTCTCACTGGCCCTGACCAGCGCAGCCCCAGGTGCAGGTGGCACAGCCCCAGCCTGGCTGGGCTTGGCTGGCCCCGACCACAACTTAAGCTTAAGCCCCGCTGCAGTTTAATCCCAAAAAAAAAAAGAGAGAGAGAGCTGGGATCTCTATAACCATCGGAGGAGACCTGCAGCGGAGAAAAGGAGTGGGGCCACGTGGAAGCAGAGAGAGATACTGGGCTGAGTTTTTCCTACTCCTGAGGGGCACATGGTGCGAAAACCGACTGTAACCCCCACTCCCGTCCCCCTGCGCCTCAAGGCAAAGGGGGAGGGGGAAGGTGAAGAAACCAGGAACAAAAGCTGAGCCTGGGAAGAAGGGAGGGGTGGGGGGAAGGTGTTTTGACTTTAAGATCTGCTTGTATCTCCCACTGTTCTACTCTGATGCTGGTAACAAATTAAAATGGTTTTGTTTTTATTTCTTATGATGAGTCTGTCTTTTGCCTGTGACCTGTTTCAGTGGTGAGAAGCCCTTCCAGTCCTTATTTTGACTAGCCCTTTTTGGGGCATCGTGGTGCTCAGTTATGCACTAGGCCTAAACCATGACATCAAGGCAAGAAAAGTGATCCAGAGAGTAATGAGATGAGCCTCAGCAGGGACCCTGACTATAGAAATATAATGGGACATGTGACCCTGGAATCTTTTTTCAAGTACATGATGACCAGAAGCAATCAGGAATGTGAACATGGATGTACCAATAGTAAATCATGCTTGACCAACCTGATGAAATGTCTGGCTGCAAAGAGCAGTGAATGTAACCTATCTCAAATTTAGTGAGCTTGTAGATACTGAATCTCACACTTTCTTCATATGAAAGCTCTAGAGGCATGGGCTAGAAAAAAAGGACTGTTAGGTGAGGTGAAAATTGGTTCAATTGCCATGAAACCAAAGCTTAATTTACAGACTGGGCTATGATACAGACTGCACCCTCAATGAGTTTGAAGATGGCAGTAATGCTGGGCAAGTGCTGAACACAACATATGGAAGAGAGTTAATCCAGAAAAACCTGGATAAATTGAGGACTAGACCAACAGAAAACTTAAGAGATTCAGTAAAGACAAATACAAAGTTCTAAGAAATAACCCCATGGAGACTGGAAAGTGGTTGGCTGGATAACAGCCCCGCTAAAAGAGGTCTGAATTTTATGGCTGATGTCAGGTGGAACATCCATCTCACAGAAAATACAGCAAGCTGCATAAAATAGGAGCACTGTAGCTACAAGTTACTATCCCTCTTTACTCAGCATCTTTGAGATTGCATCAGGATGTTGAAAAGCTCAGGAGATCACAGCAGGTAATGTCAAGAATCATGCATTATTATCACTATTATTATGACTACGTTTGTATATTACTACTATTATCACTACACTTTTTTAAAAGGTGATTATTCAGAGAATAGGTAACTGATCTTCAGTCAGTGCTGTATGACAGGTAGATGGTAAACATATTTTAAGTCACGTTCCAGGGCGAAGAAAAATGCTTGTTTTGTCTATATGGCCTCTCTAGACATCTAACAACACTATCAGTACTTTGAACTATTTCAGAAACTTCAGGACATAGATGCATAAGGGTAGACAGAAGGTAACTGAAAATACCACATAACCATACAGATGAGAGGCTTATAGTTCCTACACCATAATTTTCATCTTCAGGGGATTTTTGGGGTAAGGGCAGATTGAATACAAGGGGGTGTAGAAGTGGAGCAGAATTATTAATATAGCAATTATATTTGATAACAACTGTTTTAGGATTTATGACCTAAAAATAGCTATTTTAATCTAGAAATGAGCTTCACACAGACACCGGGGGGAGGGGGGGAGAGAGGCCAACATTTTTCCAAATTTTCAGATAAAATATGGATGGTTGACAGCTTGCAAGATTATGGTTTGGTTTGGTTTGCCACCATCCATTGTACCTCGTTTCCATAACTTCATATTTCTTTTCCACAACTCAAAGTACTTCCACTGGAAGTGAACAACAACATTATGAGAGTGGCAAACAAGCTTCATTTGTCTAATGCTGTATCATTCCACGAAACAATACTTCCTTATAACTCATCTAATGACATTGATGAGAGTAGCGATGAGCAGAAGGACAAATTAGCAATATTTACCAGGTAGTTTTAAGTATTTAAAAACAGTACATGGAAAATTATATCACTGCAAAGCAATACAAGCAGGGTAAACTGAAATTATCCTCAAAAATCTAATTCTAGTTGATTATTTAATGAAGTATACTTACTAGAATGTTAACGTCATTAACACAGAACAAAAGATGTTGCTAAGAAAGCAAAGAAAACGTAAAAAAATGATGAGAAATTCATGCAATTTCAGACACATTTAGATGCCTTCATTTAAAGACCATTCAGTGCAAATAAAAACAAACAAGTTCTGAGACAAAAGGCACAGCAGAGGCATGAGGAAATAGAAAAGATGCTTTGGATTGGACAACATCAGGAGGTGTACAATCCATGACGGGCATCAGATGACTTCTCAGGGAGCTTTAGTGTACCAGAACAGAATGCTTCCACTGTGCTTACTTGAAGAACTGAGAATGGGACAACTAGCACAGCTGCCTATAAAAAGCTTTTGCTCTCTGAAAGTCACACAGGAGAGCATCACTCATGACAGCAATAGACTTGGAGTATTTGTAGGAATTGTGAAACTACTGAACTGTTGCATAATGCTGTCATACAACAGATTTAATTTGCCTTTGTGAAAATTACAGAAAAGTAACAGAAAGGAGAAATGAATCCTAGGCCAATATATTAACAAGACAAAGAGAAAGAAATGAGGACAGGAGAGTTTAGGAGGAGGTTGAATGAATAATAAATATCATGCTACTCTAAGGCAAGCTCTGGGTTTTCGCATTTTAGAATGTGAAACTATTTTCTTGTGTAATTTATTTTCTTAAATACTCTTGAACCAAATATTTTTTAAGTTTCTTAATAATTTTCTCATTAAAAATAGTACTTATTTTTAAATTTGTTGTTTTCTATATTTCTAACAGTAGTTTTAAATATGTCAAGAGGTCAGCACAACATGGTGAACACACAAGTCTTTATCTGTATTGTAATCAAAAAGAATACGAGTAAAATCAAAGGACATGCAGAATAAAGATCTTATCTGGCTCTGAAACAAGACTAACAAATAGATTATTAAATATGGTTACATAATTTTTCATGTCCTTGCCACTCTAAATTTAGACACCTTTTATTTGACTGAAACTTTCACCCACATTTTCATAAAGCTTTCTTGTCTTGGGTTCTGCTGTAAGGAGATATTCCTTATTGATGTTAGGAAAAAGACACAGCTTGAGTATTTATTAATATGCCATAGGTGAAAGAAAAAAAATTATGAAAGAAAGAGTCTTTTAAATTTTGCTGCTTCTTCTTTATAGGTGATTTGGCCATGAACCTGAAATGCGTTAATGATGTAGAATGCTGAGGGGTAGTATTTCTGTGCAGCATGATGGTTACTGTTCTTGAATTTATTGACTGAATAACAAGCAGGAATTGAAAAAAAAGAAAAAATTCACAGAAGTATGCAAACGCCTATAACTGAAATTTTATCTGTTCTGGTTTTGGCTGTGGTAGAGTTAATTTTCTTCACAGTAGGTAGTATGGGGCTATGGTTTGGATTTGTGCTGAAAACAATGCTGATAACACAAGGTTGTTTTCATTACTGCAAAGCAGTGCTTACACAGAGACAAGGCCTTTTCTGCTTCTCACACCACCCTGTCAATGAGTAGGCTGGGGTTGCGCAAGAAGCTGGGAGAGGATACAGCTGAACCCAACTGACCAAAGGGATATCCCAGACCATATGACATCGTGCCCAGCATATAAAGCTGGGGGAAGAAAAAGGGAGGAGTGGACATTCAGAGTGATGGCATTTGTCTTCTTAAGTAGCTGTTATGCATGATGGAGTCTTGCTTTCCTGGAGATGGCTGAATACCTGCCTGCCAATAGAAGTGGTGAATTAATTCCTTGGTTTGCTTTGCTTGCATGTGCAGCTTTTGCTTTACTTATTAAACTTTATTTATCTCAAACTGTGAGTTTTCTCACTTTTACTCTCCTGATTCTCTCCCCTACCCCACCGGGGTGGGGAGTGAACAAGTGGCTCTATGGTGTTTAGTTGCTGACCAGGATTAAACCATCACAATATCTAAAGAAAAAAAACGTTAGTGTTTGCTTTGAGTCTTGAAATTAAAAGGCTAGAATGAATTGCAGGATGTCATCCCCTTGTTTCCTAATCCAGGACATGAAAAACTGTGCTAATGGTTTTCTTAACTGATATTTATTAACTTTGCCCTTAATAAACTTCCAGTGATGACAAGTCTTCTGTCTCTCCAGGTAATCTATTTTCAGATGATGATGATTTACTACTATTATAGCAAGAAAGTTTAACCTAAGTTTTCAATACTGTATTTTAAGTCACTTACTTTTTGTTGCATCCACTATGGACATAATACAAAGAACAAATTATTCCTACTCTATTTACTGTAGTCTTTTACATACTAAACTTCCTGCCTAGAGACAAATGTGGTCCAGCCACATAGGGCCAATCCAATGTCTGATAAACTCCCTGCATAGGCAGTGCTCTAATCATTTATTATATGTTGTGCCAGATGTCCAATAGAGTCATTGCTGTATTTTTTCCAGCAGGATAGGAAGAAGGAGAAAAACCTTTATTGTTACCTTTACTTGTATGAAACACTCAGATACCGCAGTTATGAAAACCATATTAGAAGTTAGATAGGTCCTCTACTTTCTTTTGAGAATAATTTTCCCACTTCCAAGAATTGCAGTGGCAGCTGCTATTTCCTGAAGTCTTTCCAAAACAACCTGTAGAAATGTCATCTACATGAGGATTTGCAATATGTACGGGCTGAGCCGTACCAATAAAATCTAGTCGATAAGCTTTACTATATAACAAAACCCAAAGCAAAATAAATAATAAAAAATGTTATTTAAATAAAAATATTAATATTGTACATAACTATTGACACAGAAATATTTTCTGGTAATTATTCCTTTCAAAATGTGTCCTTTTTACTCTAGACTGTAAGCAATGATTACTTTAATGTGGTGCAGGTACCATCAGAAAAGCCTTTCCTAGACATATTTCCAACCCTAATGTAACAAATAGTTTTTCTCAAACTACAGGATGTTTTTTTAAACAAAATCCAGGTATGCTTACTAATTTTCCAATTGTCACTGCTTATCACTCCTTACTTCCTCTCAGGGAAACTTGGTTTATTTTTAACAGTAAGAATAAGAAGCAGAAATATCAGATAGACGAGCAGGATGAATTTCCTTATAAAGGATGAGGAGAAAAAGCAGAAGCTGTACACACTTGTTACATACATCTTAAGGATCTTGATGCATTCTCACTCCTTACTCCTTGTATGGCTACATGACCAATGAGTCACTTCTATAACTGTCATCATTACCTGTTTCTTGCCCCCTAGATTCTTGTACTACAAGCCTTAAAACAAGCTTATGCAGCTTAGTGGAAGAGTGATGTATTGAGTTTTCAGGTTTTCCTTTTTTTTTCAGGATATTGGACTTGCTGGCTTTAGCAGTCAACATAACTGGGAGTGTGGCCTTCTTGCCAAGCAGTATGCTCAGTCAGTATTATCAGGCAAAACTTAAAGAACATATTTTTTTAAAACCACATTTCCAATGATGAACCATACTATAGCACTATGTAAGAACAGAACTTATTATTAACACAATTAGGATTTACCTCAACCACTCTTGAGTCTTCAATTCTGAAACTAATTAGCCTCTAACCAGCCCCAGGATTGTAATGCCTTGAGAGCTCTCAAATATGCACCTTTCTTTCTCTTAAAGACACTATTACAGTTACCGAAAGTACACCACTCAGAAAGACTAGCAATTTTCCAGACTAAGCCAAAGTGGTCACCTGCTCCCTCTGTTTCACAGTTCTATGTTCCCTTTTTGTCTGTCATTAATTACTGGAAAATCACCTGGTAATGCAGAGGACTAAGTTTTCTCCTGGTCCATATCCTCAGGAACATTTAATTCAAAATATTATTTTAGTCTCCAGTATACTTCTGGTTTTGGCCATTTAACCTTCAAAGCCATCTCAAAATGGCGAAATTTTATTCACTATATTATTAGAAATATCAAATCTACAACTTCTTCTTTTAGATTTATATCTTTTATTCCTCTATCAGTATTCTATAAAGATCAAATGTCTGGGACTGAGATCTTCAACTGAAAAATATTCCCCTTGGATATGCTATTAGTTTTAGGAGGAAATCTTCTGGAGACTGTCACAAAACCTAATGAGGTTTGTCTGTTTTTACCCTTGCTTGTGCTGTAACTTTGTTTTCCCATTTTCAGTAAGTACAGAAGATAGCCTGAATGATAATTACTGGACTAGTGAAATTGTAGATGAATTTTTATGTATTGATTTTTCAAATTTTGTTTTTATAACAGTCAAGTACAAGTTGTATTTGCAGAGCAAAACAGAACAAGGTGGGGGGTGGTGAAGAATGAAGGGGAGGGGTATGCTATCCAGTCATGTAGATGCTGTTGATAAAATTTATATATAGCTAAAAATTTAATATGTTTAGGGCCATGATGAAACGCTTATCATCAACTTGCATTGCCTGTAGTTCTTGCTGATTCCAGCCCTCTCAGCGTATCCTGGTAATGAAATGAAATGGCATGGGCACAGTGCCTGCAAAATAAAATTTGTTTCATTACAGTTTGAGAGGTTTTCTATTTCTTTTCTTTCTTAAGGACTGGACTTAGGAACATACAGATCAGAAACCTTTATGAGATTCTTCTTTTCTTTTTGTTCTCTTTTTTTTTTTTTAAAAATACCTATGTTTTTTATCTGTTACTAAAATTATAACCAATATCTTAAATTTAAATTTACTGGCAGTGACTCCAGTACCTCCTTCCCTTAACCTCAGCTATGGTCTCATGATTTCTGAGAACCTATTTTAAGAAATTCTATTCAGAATCAATGTTACCATTGATTGGGTAATATATGGGCAGCTTCTTCCTCGGTTTCATTTTATTTACTCATTTACCCTTACCCAGCCATGGTGATTTTAGCTTAATAATAATTTAAAGGTTACAAAACACCAACCAGAACCCATTGTCACTGGATCTCTTAGACGGGGAGGGAGGGGAGTAAAAACCCAAATTCTGATTTCTGATACTGTAAAACAAGAATGTTTTTGGTTTATTTTGATTTTGTGTTGTCCCATATATCAGATTTTTAACAGCTATAAATCTATGGAGAAGCATAACTGACACACAAAATTAGACTATAATTTAAACACCACATTCTAATAAACATTGTACCACTGATATTCATAATGTTCCTATGAACTAAATCTTGCTACAGCTAAAACTTGCTACAAAGTTTTTCTTTGTAAACTGATATGGATACAATTCTGTTCAACAGCATGGAGAAAAAGATTAGTCTGTTAACCTTCAGTTTTACTGTGGTCTCCCCTCAAAACTTTAATTTTATACAGACCCTGTCTCCCAATAAAATTGTGTTTCATTTTGCATTAAAAACATACCTAACACTTCCCAGAGTTACAGTTAGTTTTGAAGCCATATTCAGACCTTGCATTCACCCTACAAAACCGTGTGTTTCCATTAAATAGACTATATAGGTATCTCAGAATTTGGCCTCTAGTATTTCACACCTTCAACACTAAATTGAATGAGACAAATGGATCCATATTTCTGTCACATAAAGACAAAATTTATAAAAATACGTATTCTGCTCTCAGATGTGCTAACCCTTCTTTTTCAGAATAAACCAAAACAGAAAGTTTCGGTTTCAGAAGTCTGAAAGCTTTTGGCATTGATAACACAATGAATCTATTATTTAATTTGTATTAAATCCAAGCAGAAGCTGCAGAAACCCTCTACTGAGGTGTATTGCTGTTTTATGAGAAAACCAGCTTTTAAAAGCAGAAGATGAAAATACTTGCATTAATAATCTTCTTCCAAAGGATGGATAGGTACAGTGATTAAAGTGTTATCTTAGGGCTTTAATGACCTGGGTTCAAGTCTCTGTTCTATTTTCCTTATCTCTTTGAGACACAATGCTACATGACTTGTGTTCCCAAACTAATAAAAATACCCAGATGCTCATGTTTCCCTGTCCTTGAAGATACTTCCAAAGTTTTTTCAAGCTAACTACTTTTGGTAGGCACAGACTTGATCCAACTATAATAAATTCATTCCAAGTGGTCAACATTTCAACATGAATTTCAGTGTAAAAATAACAGGAAAGACAGAGAGACAGAGAGACAGAGACAGAGAGACAGAGAGACAGAGAGAAAAACAAACCAGCTACATTGGAAAAGTAGAAGCTCTTGAAAATCATTTAATGGCTTTCTGGTATTGTCAGGTAAAATACCTTGAATTTGAAACGCTTACTGGATAGAAAGCTAGAGTCTTACTTTAGACACTTCTGAATAGTTACTCATATTAATAGAGCATAGCATGTAGTAAATACTATTCATACTTAATGGTTTACAAGCTCAACTGTTTTCTACCTTTTTTTTAACCTCAGACTAATCTATAGCCCCACTTTTCTGTCATTTTCCATTGTCAGACCCACTCTGAAGGCCCTCATTAGAGCAAATGAGGGGATGAGTGGGCAGCAAAGTTACACAGAGCCAATTTGGCTTTACCTGAATGAAAAATGCAGCTAAATCTGTTGAGGGAGAAGAGCCTAACTCTTTCAAAACAGAATTACATTCAGCAAGGTGCTGAAGAAATTAATTGTTCTACAGGACTGGGTCATTGAACTCACTGAAAGCCCCAGGAACAATCAACTTCCTGAATTTTTTCCTGGTATGTTTCTGCTGCCCTCTGATAGCACATCCCTTGTTGGTAAATTTAACACAAGTCTTTTGAAACAGTAACAGACTGCTTTCTCCTGTCTTTTGCTAGGACCTTATAGTGATTGTCATTCACTCCTCCTTAAACTGGATTATATTTCTGGAAATTATTTCAACTCTCCACAACATAATGCTTTATTTTTTTCTGATTTGCAGTTCTGGCACTCTAAAACATGAGACATACACCAGATTATGGCTGCTACAAGGGAGATCTGGGCATTTTACCAGTAAATCTGACCAGCTTCAATACCATTAGAAGGATGATGACACTTGACTGCCTGCTTCCCCAAACACATTCCACCTCCTTTCATTTAGTCTTTGCTTTACTAGCACTGTTACTGAACTTAATGAACCCAAATACCTTTTTCTGCATTGGAAAGTGTAGCCTGTCATTAGAAGAAATGAAGTCTCCAAATTTGTTTACAATAGACCTCTCTTTCCCAGAACAAGAAAGAAAGTTGTAATGGAAACAGTTTTCTAAACTCTGGCAATGAGATTAGAAATTCAGTTTATGGCCTGTATGGATTTGAATGCAATTACAATTATGAAGAACAAGCATTACTGACCTCTGATGTATATTTGGCAGTTTGTATTTCAAGAAGAAGGTCACTGCTATTTTTTGTTTTTCTTGAGCTGCAAAGACGAGGAAGATAAGTATAGAACCAGGAGTATCAGTGTTTTGGCTGGCTGAAATACGCAATAGCAATCAACATTACTAGGGTCTTAACATGGGATGAATACAGCTAGTCATGTTGATAAGTGTCATAGAAAGTAGAGAAAAATGGAATGGGTAGGAATCAGTAATGAAAATGGCAATCTGCATTCTAAAGGAGGCACAAAGAATGAATAATGTGACAAAAGAGATCTTCCTCCTAACAGACAATTTCTGCTAAGACTAGACACACACTAGTGAGTGCAAGAAAACGCACCCCTTCTCCCATAGTGCACTAGATACATAATAGATACATAAAGATTGCTGCCTCCAACTGGTCTATTAAAAAAAAATAAAACCTTGTAATGTATGCAAAAATAATTCAAAAAAATCTGCTGAAAGTGTATATACAGCCAGACTGTAAGTTGCTGCACTTATTAATATATCAAACATTTATGATTAATAATAATCTTCTCATGACTGAGTTAATGTTCTGCAGATTTCAGAATGAGTCAAGTCAATCCAGGTTAAATGATTCACTCTGCTGATCATTTTCCCTCAACATGAGTTTGATGAGATATGTAGCCTCTGGAATCTGTTATCAATAACTGCTACAACCTCTAGCCACAGTTGAGGGCTCAGAGCCATAAAGTACTGCAGTACTGCACAAAAAAGTACGGTAAACACTGCAGTGAGGTTTATTGAAGAAGTCTTGATTACCATGACAGTAAAATCCTCTAACCACAGCCAGTGCAGCATAAGGTAGTTACAGAATTTATCGAGTCTTGTTCAGACCAAATATATATCTGCCTTCACTCTTCATTTTTATTTTTCTTCATCACCCAGAAGAACATAATTTTTTGGTTTATCACAAACCTTCTGTCTGTTCCATCCTCTAAGTCATTTGTCACACTCCTCAAGGTCATAGGGGAGTCTCAGAGGGAAAGCATGTGTCTTGATTGATTGGTACTGTGATCCCCATGTCTGCCAGAGCTGCTAAATGAGCTTCTCTCCCCCCTCCCCATACTCTCTTGCCTCCAAGCAATGATGTGATTGAAGCAGGGGAGGAGGTAGAAAGAAGAAAGGGGACACTCTAAAGGGGAAAAAAATTTCTTACCTATGAATCCAGTTAAGAAGGTTCATAAGGCAGTATTATCCCTGCTGATCAAACTATTTTGTATCACTAATCCCTGACCACTTACAGGTTAACAAAAAGGACACATTTTCCCTAGAAAAATTAAGATACTATAAGTTTGTGAGGAGTGAAAGAACAAAAGAGACAGAGACGGACACAGCACACAGGAGCAAGAGAGTGCAAAAGGATGAGTGAGAACGGGAGTGAACCTAAGAAAGAGCACACACAAGATAGTGAGAGAGCGAGAGCATGCGGGAGAGCACACGCGACAGAGCAGGCAACAGAAAGAAAGTGAGCAAGAAAGCGGATGTGCAGGACTGAGCAAGCAAAACACTGAGTGAGAGAACATGCAAGAGAGCACATGAAAGAGCACAACTGAGAAAGTGTAAGAGGAAGGAAGCATGCGTGTGGGGAAGAGTGTGACACTGTGCACAAATGTGACACGAATAGCACAGAGGAAAGTGGAAAAGTAGCAGAAAGTGAAACTGAGAGTAAGGAAGAGCACAAAACAAAGGAAAATAAACAAGGAGAAACCAAACTTGGAAACTCCCTTACTGAAAAAAAGACAC
This sequence comes from Mesitornis unicolor, assembly GCF_000695765.1. NCBI lineage: Eukaryota > Metazoa > Chordata > Aves > Mesitornithiformes > Mesitornithidae > Mesitornis > Mesitornis unicolor. Next base: position 12,205 of record NW_010167187.1, read on the forward strand.
AGAAACTTCCCTTTATGGCTTATTATTACTTACAACACTACGCAGAAAAACAAAACAAACAACCAAAACCCCTGCAAACAAAACAAACCAAAACGAAAAACAAACAAAAAACCAAACAAAACAAAACCCAACCAACCAACAACAATGAAACACAAAAAAACCTCACAAAAGAAACAAAAAAACTACACAAAAAAAACCACAACAACTTACAATTTTGAAATGGACACTGACTATATCTGATATGTTACATGAAAAGCTGTGCTTCTCTGAACAACTACTTCCTGTTCATCTCTTAGAAACTCATAAGCACATAGACATGCCATCAAACAGATTGTATCTGCAGCATCCAGAGGCACCATTTTAATTTCAGAGAGAAGAAATCTGAAAGATTATGACTGCAGTCAGCCACTGCACATCAGTGGCTTGTGGATTATCATAATATCTCCAATAAAAAGATCTCAGATTAAAACAAAACTCATTACCATAAAAAAATCAGATTTCTTACTGATGTATTTATTCTTCATAAGCATGTCTAATAGCCAGTACCTAGAGGGGTGTTCTGCTCCTCTTCAGTCATAACAACAAATATTGGTGGGTAAAACAGAATGAAAGAAACTGACATTCTCCTTTCATCTCACTGATTTGTCATTTATACAGTACAACAAGGTCAAGAATTCCCACTTGCCCCTTTTTGCCACCCAGCTCGTACTCTCATGCAGCAGGACTATCAAACAAAAAGGTCAGAAATAACAGACAAACCATTTAGAGTGAACAATTAAAACTATTTTTTTTTACTGAGCAAAATCACTTCCACTAAAAAGTTATTTCAAATTTGTCATTTCACTTGTATAAAATCTGAAAGATAAACCTCAGCTTTTGTAGGCACATCAAATATTTATGAAGAATATCTGAAGTTTTCAGTATGATAATCTGGATTACCTCACAAATCAGGAGTGAAAACAAACAAAATCTCACCATAAGGGATTGCAAGTCTCTGTACATATGATACAGGATACATTATAGACACACAAATAAAAATTATAGGAGCAGTCCCACTATAAAGTAGATCAAGGATCTGTATTTTTTAGATTGAGAAAGTCCCTGAAGTATAAGTTCATCTTTTCTGAGTGTTTTGTTTCTGGCTTTTTCATATACATATAAATAAGGAAAATCATCTTTGATATATATTCTAAGACTATATGTAATTTTTTGGGGGGCAGCTCAAGATGATTTCTTCACCACAGGATAGGAGGTAATAGCAAGCCCAGTAGTAAATGTAAAAACAAAGCACTGGTGATGTGCATAAGCGTATGTGTGGTTTCTTTGCTACAACAATAGAAACATCTGCTTTGGGACATTTTTGGCTACTGATTGCAGCATACTGTTAGCTATTTTCTCTATATGTCAGTAGAGAAAAGAGAAGTTGCATGTAGTAAAACTCATAGGTAATCAGCAATAAAAAGCAAAAACCTTAAAAAGAATTAGTTTGCAGGAACATCCCAAACCTCCATGCTACCACAAACTAATCCACTCAGTTGTAAAATTATACCCGAAGCTTTTCACAAGCAAGCTTTCCCAAGCAATCTAACACTCCTTACTTTTGCCTAGACAGATATATTGCAAGCAAAATATTTGTCTTAATCTTACTGCTTCTAGAAAACACAGAGGAAAATCAATTAATGTTGTAATAACTTTTTTTTTTTATATCTATACTCAGCACTAAAAAGTGTTTAGTCTGAGTTCTGGGAAAGGGAATATTGCTGTCATCCTTAATTCACTTATTCAATCTAAACCGTTTTTTACCTTCTAAATAAGATAAACTTTTTGAAAAATTGCAACATCACTTTAATATTAAAAATTATTTGCAGAATTTTGCTTTCTATTTCGCCTCTCAAGTTATATTATAAATCGATTGGTAAGTTTAAAACTGATAGTTTATCACCACAAAAGGTTCAATGTCTGGTCTCACTCTCCCCTTTAAAAAAGAAACTACTAGAAGATAAAAATTAATGGGAATTAACAAAAATACAGCAGTGAAAATGTCACTGTTTCAACTGAATTTTCAACATCCTCAACTCCACACCTTTACTTCTGTTCCATCTAGTTAGACGTTATTAACTTATTCAACTAAGTTAGACGTTAGTCTTCAAAAGTGTCAATAGAGTACAGGTTGCAAGCTTGAATAAGAAAGTTATAATAGTGTATTTTACCACTTAGAGTTTTCACATCAGCAAGGGTATTTGCTTTGAAAAGCAGCAGAAGCATTTTCTCAAACTTTTGTTCCCCACTCAGAATTGCTCAAAGTAGAAAGCCTTTTTTAAAAAAAAAACACTCACAAAAAACAACAACAAAAACAAACAAACAAAAAAAAAAAACAAAAAAAAACACCTCCTTCCCTCAGCCTGTCTCCAAAGCCATCAGATCTATGGCATCTCAATAAATTATTCAAGCCTATGCTGCTCCATGTCTTACTCAGTTGTGGGACTTCCTGGCATGCATCCCCATTAATACCCATGGACATGCGCATGACCTATGGAAAATCACGAACACTGGAAAGTTAAATCCCTCAGTCTTCATTAATCACTAGAGCATACGTCTCCAATTGCCTTACAGAGCCCTCACAGGGCAGTGCTGCTCCCCTCCTCTCACTCCTCCTCTTGTTTTATGCCTAACCTACGTTCCCATTTTATACATTTCGATTCCAATCTTCTCTCTTCTTCATTCCAGTTGTTTATTATAGCTCAGGATGGCTTCAGTGCAAGATACCAGAGCTGTCACTTGTTCTAAATCCTCCTCCTCTGCCTCCCACCCTCCCTCTCCATGCTCAATTCTCTCCACGAACAGCTGCATCACAGCTGTCAGGGTGAACAGCAAAGATGTCCTTTTCCGATAAGACTGTGCCTGTGGCACACAGAGCTCCTTCGAACAGCTAATTAGCAGGAGATAGGCCACAGCAAGGTTTGGTGACGTCCGTCAAGTCTGCTGCAATGTCAACACCATCAACTGAGCTGTCACGTTTGGTTCCTCATTTAGGAGGACTGGCAAAGCCTCTTTTTATGGCTAAGGAAAGATGGTGGAGCATGGGTTGCAGAGAGAAAGTGGAGGGTTAGGCCCTGTCAGTGTTTAGTATGAAGTGTTTTGTACCTACTAAAGCCCTTTCTATGCATAAGTTTTGTCTCTTCCAGTTAGCTCCTCTACTAACAACTCATAACTATCACAGCAAAACAGGACACAAAATCAAAGGCAAGGTAGACTAAGCTCTTTTGTAGAAACAGAGGCTAATACCCCTATGACTGGCATTGTGTTTGTGATTGCAGCTTTGGAAATTATGCTCTAAAAGTATTTATGTCCCCCTAAAAATCTTATTTCCAATGAGTAAGAATCAAGAGCATACAATTTATTGTGATTGTTTTTCCTTCTACAGCAAAGCTTACTACGTATACACTGAGCACTACAAGCACATGTAATTAGCTGAAGCCAAACTCTCGTCAAAATAACCTTTAGATTGCAAGACTGCTTTTTTGAGAAGATGAAATTGTAGAAGAGAACAAGAAAGGAAAGTAAATCTCTGATTAGGTCACTGTGGAGCAAAAGGTTCTGGGATGCCTGTGGGGTGCTGCCATATTTAATTTCAATAGTCTTTAGATATTTGAGTTATAAGAACTAGAGCACAATATTTAGCTATGGCCATTACGGTGGGCATGGTGCCATTGCATCAGGAAGATGCAATCTGAGCACAGCCATTAGGCCAAATTTTAAAATATAGTGCAGTTTAGAACTGTAAAGTAAATTAATTTGGAAGGGAACTGGAAAAATCATCTATTCTAACCACTCAACGCAGAGGCTACCTTCAGAGCAAGACCAGCTTGCCCAGGGCTCTGTCTAGTCAAGTTTTGGGAATCTCCAAGGATGAAGATTCTCCATTGCCAGTTTTAGCTTCATGCAGCTGAGTACAAAATGGCTCTTCTCTCAATTCACACCTGGGAAAAGACTACGCCTGTGGCACGCAGAGTTGTTTCAAACTCTCACTACCGGTGAAGTCTTTGTACTTCACAAAACTTAATAAAAGGAAGGGACATCTTTATCACAGACTTCTGAAAAATATCATAAAGTTATGTGTTTTCAATGCAATATTTATTGAAAAAACATATCCTGAGTATCAAAAGTACCAAGCTCCTACTTCAGTAGAACATATAACCTACTCCAAAAAGGTTTTCTCATAGCAGTAATTTTTTCAAAACTCTTTTCCCCCATTTGTTTCTTAATTGCATTTTTATTTCACAGTAAACACTTTCAAGAGGTAAATATCAGGTTTAGAATTAGTAGCTTCAAATGCATTTCTCACTTTGTTTTTATTATTCACTTTTCATTTGATACTATTCACTTTTCATTTGATACTGTTACATGAAGAATGAGTAACTACCTTTATTTTCACTTGAATGATTTGCCCATCATAGTTTAAAATTAGCTCCTTAAGTGCCAATATCCAATGCACGGAACAAGCACACAAGTTTTAGCAAAGAAAAATTGGACTGGGTTGAACAGGAAAAAAAATCGAATGGACCTATTAGAAAAAAATGGGGTTTATATTAAAAAATATAGATGCAGCAGTTGCGTCCAATTTAATTGCTACCAATTTAAATGGTTTTATATCCATATGGCTATAATTGATCACTGACAAAATTGACCCTGGGTTACGTTATATTCTGTGTGATGCCACGCTGAAATTAAAAGAAGAAAAAAAAAAAAAGCAGTAGATTGAATTCACTCATCTCACAGAAATATTTCTCCATTGTTTGGTTCTCCTACCTTAATCAGTCAACTTGGCAGTGTCTTCAGTAACCCTGTTTCTGGGTGGTGGGATTTTTTATTTATTTTAAATTAGAAGAAATAGCTACTTGAATAGAAGCAATTAAGTTTTATGCTTCTTATTACTGAGAGGTAATTGGAATGTGGTTATCATCCAGTTTCACAAAGGTACAGGCATATACTTAGTTTTCTCAAAATCTGAGTTACATTTCCAGGTAAAATATGGAAAAAATATTCCTTTCTTTCCACCAAAATGTTACTTCTGATTTTCATTTAAACTTTTCTTAACTTTCTTATTTTCAATCTCTCCCAGGCATATGCACCCAGGAATTTCATGCTTGCCCTTTCTGCCAAATTTATGAAGGCAAAGCTTGAAATTCACACTTATTAAAATCTCTTTCCATCAATCCTTCAAACTTTGAGAACTTTGATTTCCATCTGACATTGATTTTTGGATTTCATCACTACAAGGAAGAAGTCTTATCAGAGACAATCATACACTGCAGACCAGATGACTTGGTAAAACTACTTCAGCTGAAGCATCAAACATAGTGACAGGAAGCAGCTACTTGCATTGAAACACAGTCTAATGTGACTTCCAGTGGGATTTTAATTAAGATCACAGCATCTGGGACAAGCGGAGCACTTTACCTAATGCTTTTTTTCACACTTTGAGTTCAAAATATTTGCTTAAAATGGACAATATAAAATTATTCTGTATTTTGTCTTTTATTTCAAAACTGTTCTCAAATAGCCTAATTCAAAAGCTTTGTCAAAATCCTTACTATATGATCAAGTTATATACAGTGTTTAATTGGTACTTCATAAAAGTACCTCAGAAAAATTAATTGCAAGCATTTTACCTCCTAGATGAAAATTAATTCAGAACTACAGTAATAGCAAAGAAACAACAAATACTTTACTTCAGCTGCCAGCTGAATTCAGTGAAATGTAAAATGAGATTTGGAATGAATAAATGCACAGAAAGGAGAAAAATAAAAAAAAGATAAAATACAGCCCCTGATTCAGCAGGCACTTAAACCAAAGATTACAAAAGTGATAAACAAACAGAGAAATTAAAAAACCCACATAAACAAAAATAGGTGATACATACATAAATATGTTTATCTTGATCTTCTAGGTTTTGAGATATTTTTTTTATTAATAAAGGCCATGTAATAGGCTAGGTCAACTCTTGGCCAGAGTGAAGTAGGACCATTCTTTTGTATGTTAATTTTTGTTAATCAAAAGGGATGGATACTGAGATTAATTAAATTATTTCAGTTAAGATACATTTTCACTCATTCATTCATACCTTCAGTGAAAAAGATTTGTTGTGTTGGGAAGAAGTAAATCATTTACTCATTGTATTTCCAAAGTTCCCTTTTTAAATTCAGCAGAATGAGGCAGCAGCTATGGAAGAAGCACCACAACTGTGTATTTGAAATGTCTGAAAATACATAGACTGTTGTGGCAACTGCCAGAGGACACAGACTAAACCAAGAGAAAATTACTGGAAAACCAAAAATGCAATTGTTTTGACAAAAAGAGAAAAGGAGTAAGGAAGAATAAATACATAATATCCTCTGTGAAGGGAACAGAGGAAGAAAGGGAAGCTTTAGAAACATCCACTAAAGAAAAAAAAAAAATCCCACTTGAAGGGTGTGAGGGGAGTGGAAAAGTATTTTTTTCCCCATTTTCCATCCACTTCTACACTGCACTCTAATTCTATTTGTTCCCAGAGGTAAAGTGAATGACATTAATTTTCCACCTGCTTTCACATACCATTAAGCTTCCTGAAAATAAGGATTATTTTATAAATCTGCAAGGATTTCTATTTTCGAATACTTGCGATTCACCCAGTTACTACAGTGATGTGACCCTTAATTAAAAGCACATTCTTAGATAAAGAGCAACCACCTGACATTACAAAAAGATTTAAAGCACTTCTGCAGTTCACAAGATGAATTCTGAACCCATCTGAAGTTGGATTTTCAATTTTATGATCTCAACACTTTGTTTGACTTACCTGATTATGACCCATTATGACAAACATTTACATAAGTGCTTAACCTTACACAGAGCTCCCTCTCTACTTACAATGATCTGGTTTCAGTTCTTCTGAACTGCATCTCCTATTTCTTCCAAGCGCAAGGAATTGATTTAGCCAACTTCAACCACAGAATAAATCCTTGCACATAGAAAGATTCACTGTCTGTGCTGAGACGGAGAAAATTTGTGCTGGTCTCATGGAAAACAACATGTTCAGCTACCAAGGTCCTCTCCTTTGGGAGAAATGAAATAAGGCAAAATATTCACCCCAAACTGGAAGTATCACACATATATCAATTTATAAAAAGTAATTTACTTCACTGATAATACTGATAGGGAGATTTTTACTTTTTCTTTTTCTTTTTCTTTTTTTTAACCATGTTTCTGAACAATTCAAAATTAATTCTTGACTGAGACTGGTGATAATTAATCATGACCAGCAGATTCCTTGTTTATCTGGTTAAAATAAATATAAAAGTTTGTTTTTATTACAAAATTCATTTTGTTAAAAGTTTTTACAGAACAGAAGATCAATGCAATGCTTTCTTTAAAAAATGAAATAGAATACCCTTCATGGGAGTAATTATTTTAAAATAAAACAAGAATAACTACTCACATATTATTCTGAGGCGTGGTGCTTAGTGATACATACCTGACTGCAAAGTAATGAAAAACTCAATATTAAAAATAGTGAAATGTCTAATCTGCAATTATTATTACCTAGATACTATACGAGCAGAAGGCAAATATCCTGTAACAGTTCTATTTCTCAAGAAAAGATCAAGAAGTGTATTAAATAGAAGACCTGTATAACTTTGAGATGGAAAGAAAATGAAAAAGGAAATACGCAATTTTACTGCTTATTATTACAAAACCTTACATTCTATTACATGTAGGAAAGATCCCCTTAGAAATCTATTTTTCATCCTTTATTCACTGTACAAACAAGTAAGTAAGATAAGCAAACACTGTCATCAATAAAAATAGGATCCCTGTATATAGTTCCATGAATGGCAAAGCAGTAACTCAGTTTGAAGGTTTCTCATTCACACTTTAAGATACTACACAGAAACATGGTTATGAGCATAAAAATCTGAAAATACCAAATGATAAACTAAGGCTAAACTTAAATTAAAGAAAATTTAAAAATGAGAACACAAATTCATCTATATCTAAGATTCTTCTAAAATTCCATACCTGCTGAAACAGATTCTATTCAGAGCTAGAAAATGGTGTTTTACACTGACCCTATTTCAACACTAAATTTGAAGATTAGAGGTTTGTCACAACAATTTTAAAGCTGAGGAAATAATAGATAAGAATGGCCTGGCTTTGTCACCTTTATAGATTAAGTAATCTATCCCATAAGTAGCTTCTTTATTAAAAAAAAATTAATAATTAAAAAAAAGCGCTAAGTGGAGATACCTCCATCCTGTGTTAAATAACTAAACTCTGACCAAGTGTTGGGAAGCACTTAGAATTCAAGAACAAGTCTTTAAACAAATAAGATGAGAACACCAAAAAAGGTGATCACAATATTTTATGAGATGACCAAGTTTGATACTTCTAGCAAATCTGCTAATGTTAGTAGGTCTTATGAAATACATGTTGCACATGCCAATAAATTGAACCCTCTAAGTAAACATTTCAAATTATTGCATAAATGAAGACTATCCCATCCCTCCAGTGGCAGGTACCATGAGCCCAACATGCCTGTGATGCATTGTTATCATGTAATGTTGAGCTGACCTGGGCATGCACAGTAGTTGTCCCAGAATTCTGCAAGTGAGATTACTATGCTAAATAGAAAACAAACAAACAAAAATGAAAAACTAAATAAAAGAGAAATAAAACAGAAATACAGTGAGCTACGTCTGAAAGAAATTTCCAACTATTGAATCAAATAAGAGTTGCCAAGTCTAATCAGTACTTTTAGCTGCTTGCCTGAAAAGCAGTATTTCTACAGCATATTTTTAGGACCATTTTACTTCATGGTATTAATGTAAAATATTTTCCCCTTGTTTAGTTTTATATAACCAGTATTAATAAATTAATAGTGTAGAGCAGACATAAAAAAACCCCACAGAAACCAGGTAGTTGGAAATGGCAACAAACTTAATGAGGAAACAGCAACATAAAAGAAAACCTTCCAAGTGATCAAGGAGAAAGTCAGTGACACAAACATGAAGACTCCCTAGAAACATACCTCATAATGTCTTTTTCCAGACTTCTGCAAATGAGAAATTATCACATAGGGATTTCATGCACGCTTGTGAGAAGAATACTGTCAACTTTGCTAGGCTGAGTTGCACTGAGCCTGACTGCCAAATGATTGTGAGAAACTAGTCAGCTACTCACAGCTCAAGGTGATTACCAATAACAAGCTTCACTACAGGAAAAGTAACATCAAGTGCTCCAGACAAAGCAAGCCACTGAAAATGTCTGTAAGTCAGAAAGTCCTATAACTTTACATGGGAAAGCTGAATTGTTCATAAAAACTCAGTTCAAGTCTATGGATATCTGTTAAGAATTCTGCCTACAGAATTCTACATTACTATACACTGATATATATGAAGTCTTCACTGCCAGCTATCTAGGAAACTATATGCCTTTAAAACAGTCCACCTAAATTACCATTGCTTACCATACACACTGCTGTATGTTACAATTCTTAAGGTAATACAAAACGTGACTGTCCAATAGCCAAGAGAAAAACTGAATACAGAAACCCAAGCATCTCACATATTCTGTTCTTTCCTATTTCTATATTGCTGTAAAGCCAAGGCCTTGATCTCCATCTAAAGGTTATCAACATATCATGACCTATTTAAATCAGTTAGTGACTCTTGTTCATATGGCAGCAGTCTTTAAACCTACAAATAATATGAATCTCAAAAAGATGAGAGATAGCTCATGACCCAACTACATATTGTCACAACAGGCAGGACACAAGGCCAAGATGAGGGCTGCAGTTTTGACCCTACAGTGGTCCAAATTATTGGTAGGCCAGAACTCAGAATGCAACAGAAGTGGGACTCAGCATTGAAGAGAACAGAGTTAGAAATAATATCCTCCCCACTAGTGTGTGGCCAAATTATAAATAATTCCTTTTCTCAGCTAACAAATGCAACAAGGATTTTGGAGACCAAAAGAATGGACACCATAAAAATCTTTGCTCATTCAGAATGAATGAGTCCTTGCCAGACCCAAGATTAAACTTTTCCTAAAATGGCATCTTGATCCCCAGTCTGCTTATTTATTATAAGTCTTTACGGGTTTTGTAGCATTTTTTCGTGTGATAGGGGATATTTAATGATGGATACATCACCTGATAATGCTCCATAATGATAAATACACTCAAAAATTATTTATTAACTTCAGTATTAGAGTATTGCTTTGCATTAAAGGTCATTAAATAGGACCCCTAGGTTCTACTTTCTCACAGAAAACAGTGTACTTTTATAGCAGTATTGTAAAACTCTAAATGTTTTCTTTTGAAATGCTGCTGCTTTTCTGTCTTGTGAGAGACAGAATGAAATCAGAGGCCTCAATTGTACAAGCAAGTATGCTTGCCTGTTATAACTGTTCATTTTCCTGAAAAGCATGTAATTTTTCTGAAGGATCTGCTAAATTGTAACAAACAGTATTTCTGCAAATTCTCAATAAAACACAGGGGTTTGAATTACTATTAGATAGCGCTGGGAACTTGTCATATCCCACACAATTCATTCCCTCATCCAATGACACATAATTTTTGGCACATAATGTGCTTATGTTTTTTGTTTGCAAAAGAAAGACATTTTTTCCTCCCATGCTTCTGACCTTAATTCTTATTGTCAAATACTCTTTCCAATTTCATTGAAGTATGCAAAACTACCTCTTGTGAGTAATGCTGGAAGGATTTTGTCCATCTCTTGGAATGAGATATTTGACACAGTTATGCTTCCAAACTGTACTTAAATGAGAAAAATACTAGATTCAAAAGCAGTGCAAAACCAGGAGAAAATCAGAGCACTCTGTTTTGTATCTCAGCATTAGCTATTATATCTAATCAGTAACTAAAAATAGCTTAATACAAAGAACAGTTTCTCTAAAAAATTTCAGAGGTTTCCTTGTCAATACTGGAACTCAGCACTTGTGAGGGGTAAAAGGTGCTAACAGTGACTGAAAGAAAAGCAGAATAGCTTGAATTTGCTTGTAATTTATGATCCACGTTTTTGCAAGGGTTTGTCCAACTTTGAAATATCATTGTTATTTTAAGATCACTAATTAGTTTCCTTAAAAAAAAAGTCATTCAATCTAGGAAGGCATTTCTTTCATTTTAATTATGTAATGACTATTTTCAGTGATTGGCAAAAGTTCCTCCAAATGCTATATTCAATCTGTATTCAATCAGGGACAATCTGTACTGCCTACATAGCATTACCTCATCTCACTAGCTTTTACAGCAGCTACATGTTATCTATGGAGATTTTAGGATGTAATTTCCTGTAAATGCCAGAAGCTGATAGCAGTCTAAGTCATGAAATTGAGAACAATATTCACTTAATATTAGAATATTGAAAATATATGCTACATCAATTACACAAATAATTTTCATTTAAGAAGTACTTCAGTAAGACTATCCTGCTG
>NW_010167187.1:23728-24525 GCF_000695765.1 Mesitornis unicolor
CAGTGTATGTTGTTATTTAGTTGCTCCACCTACCCTTCCTACAAGATCAACACTGTTCACAAAAGATCAATAGAACCATTATAAAATGTATTTGCTATAATTAAGGAGGCAAGAGTCTTATATTTATGCTGCAAGATGCGTTAAAATACCAACAAACGTCAGGACTGAGTTAGCACTCTCTCAGCTGCACCAGTTATTCCTCACTAAGCCATGTTCTGTTTAATAATTTGCTTTAATATATCACCAATTTCTACTTCCTCATTAAGAATGCCATGCTCTAAATTTAAAAGCCCTGCAGGAAATGTATGTCTTCACACCCTTTGGTGAGGAAACAGAGTTTAAAGATCGTGGAGTGGAGGCAATGTGTAAGGACTATAGTCCAAGTTTTTTATAAAACAAAGTTGGAAATATCTTCACAATTAAATAGAAATCAAAATAAAGATTTCTTTCATGGGAGGAGGAAGGGAATCAAACAACCATTTTTATATATAAACATACACACACACATACCATATGCATATATTTATAATTTTACACCTGAAGGAATCTTACTCCTATTAATAGCCATTTTATTCCTGCAAAGTACATAAGTGACTTTTAAATTTTTGTAGGGCTGAAACGTTAAGATGGGAGACTGTGACTTCTGTTTTGCTTATTCAAGAACTGTTTTCAGTAACAATTCTTACAAAGTTTTCAAATTGTACATTTACCTGAAAAAGGTTGTAGATTCTTATCCACTATGCCTGATGCACGCTCAGTCAAGATTGGTTGGGCAGGGAATAATTTAATGAAATATA
>NW_010167188.1:0-18005 GCF_000695765.1 Mesitornis unicolor
CAAAGGGATTTCTTTTTTTGTTTTTTTTCTTGTTTTTTTAATTATTATTATTATTATCATTAATATTATTGTTTTCCCGTCTGGCTTTTTGTCCCCGGGGAGCTTGCGGTGTGTCAAAGGAAGCCGACACGCTCCCAGGAGCTGGGATTATTTGCACAACATCTGTATATTGAGTTCTCGATCCTGTTTTGGTTGGTTTTTTTTTTAAGCACAGAGGGGTGTTTGTTTATTTTTTTTCTCCTCTCCACACCACTCTTTTTTTGGGTTTTTCCCCCCACCACTGCTGCCAGCACCACCTCACCTTTATCCCATCCCACCATGGCCCGGATGAACCGCCCCGCGCCCGTGGAGGTCTGCTACAAAAACATGAGGTTCCTGATCACCCACAACCCCACCAACGCCACACTCAGCACCTTCTTGGAGGTAAGAAGGGGAGGCTGTAAGCTGTACATTTTGGGGATGAAGCCCACCATTGAGATGCACCAGGGATTAATCCTGTGTGGAGTGAGGCAGCAGCACATTGGTCCCCAGCCCCCAGTGGCATCCCAGTGCAGTGAGTCCCATCACCGCCAGCCTTTTGGGGTAAAGTGTTTTTGGAGGACCCCAGGCGTGATGTTTGATCATGGTGGGGATGGAGCAGAGTTGCTCCACTCTTGTTGCATTCCCTGCCAGCTCCACCATCCAATTGTATCCAGGCACTTTGCAGTGATGAACACGGATGCGCGCAACCTCTCCTGCATCTCCCAGCATCTCAATAAGGATTTTTCATCCCAAAAATCCCAGTGGCTTTCTGATACCCAGAGTGCCTTGGGAAGCGCACGAGGAGCTGGAGGGCTTGGTGTTGCCTGAGCCAACAACGGTGCCCTACCTGGGAGCAGAGGCATCCTCCAAGCTCAGTGCACACTTGAAAAACCACCTGTGAGCTGCAGGAGGGGAGTTGGAATTTGGGGGCAGATATCTCATTATCCCCCACACCACATGCATGGCGATGGGGATAGCGCCAGTGTGAAAAGGGTGAAATTCCCCTTCCCTCCACCCTATTTTGCTGGTTCGCCTGCACGTAATCCAGGGGCAATCCACATGATGAGTGATAAGCCACGCTGGAAACAGCCCAAATCCCACACCCGAGCCTGCAGCGCATCGGAGCAACAATGAGATATGGCAACAGGGTCAAGGAGGAGCTCCCGAGCAAGGGGCTTTGTAGCAGGAGTTGCAACCTCACCAGGCACAAATAATTTCTCCTTTGGGGGATTTGCACCTATTTTTGGGATATTTCTTTGCCTGGGGTGTAAAGTCCCTCCTGGTGTGGCTGTTGGGGCTTAAAAATAAATGGCCCCACTGGTGCTTGAGTCATGAAGGTGCTGAGTAAAAGTCCTATTGCAGCCACGTAGCTTTGGCGCCCTCAACTTTGATGTTTTCTTACACTTCCCAGGCTGGATGGACCTCAGAGGGGTTTGCTCAAGTGTCCAGAGGTGCTGCACAGCTTTGTTTTAGGGTACATGTGGTTGTAATCAGGGCTTGGATGTGTTGGGATTCACTGGGGTGTGACTGGCAGGGGTTTTTTTTCAGACCCTCCTTTCCCTCCCCAGGACCTGAAGAAGTATGGTGCCACCACGGTTGTGCGAGTGTGCGAGGTGACCTATGACAAGACCCCCCTGGAGAAGGACGGCATCACTGTCATGGTAAGTGGGCAGCAGAAGGGACACCATGCCCACCTTCCCTGCTTAAATACTCCCATCCCTGGGGTCTGCCAAACACCCTGAATTTCAGGTAGACCAAAGCAGCCTCACACTTGCCTGGGAGCAGGGTAAAAGAAAGCACTGCCCACGCACCCGAAACTGTGACTCATCCATTTGAGTCGGGGTTGAGTCGGCAGCTGCCTTCCCTCTGCCTGTCCTGGGCTTTGGAGCATCCAGGGGATGAGAGCACCTGACCCCACGTGGAAGATGCGCATGGTTCCCGTTACCCCGCAGGGTTATCTTATTTGGGGTGGGATTTTTGCTTTTCCAGCGGCCGGTGGGTGCTTCCCTGGGGGCTGAAAGGGAGCAGGAAAAGGCAAGGAGGCAGAGCAGGTGGCTGATAAGGAATTTGGGATGATGTCAGACGTGGTTGCCTTGCCAGGGAGTTCAGCTCCAGCTGGAAAGTGAGGAGCTGCTTGTGATTTGGGTCTGGAAGCACCAAATGTCTCCTGGGGTGGTCCTCCTCTCTGTATAACATATATCCTATAGAGAGAGAGCTATATACTAGATCCTCTGGGATATAGGCAGATAATAGAGCCTATGTCTCGCTAGGCACAGATCCTCCAGACACAGATCTCTCTATAGATGCTATGTCTCTATAGAATATACCTTACGGATAGCTGTGTCCTACTTACAGGATCTGTACGTAGGAGGTTATGTCTGCTCTCTTACAGACCAATTTCTGCCTTTTGCCCTCTTTCTGGCTGGAGTCCTTCATCCTGAGTTTCTATACCTAAGATATACATACCTCTTTACATATCCTAGACAGAGAAATATCTGTAGGATATGTTTTATATAGAGAGATATCTATATCCTAGGTATAGAAATTATGCCAGATACTGTATAGACACTTCATAGTTTCTAAAAATAAAATATAGACTATATAGAAACTGCAAAGATATATACTGTGTATATATCTATCTATATAGTGTGTTTTATTTATATAGATACACACAGTATATATCTTTTATATAGTTCTATATGTAAGGTACGCATTTCTATAACTATATAGAAACTATGTAAGATACGTAGAGCAATATCTATATCCCATGTAACTATGGATAGATATATTTATGCAGATATAGACACATCTCTATATATGTATTTCTCTGTATACCTATATCAAATATGTAAAATAGAATCATAGAATGGTTTGGGTTGGAAGAGACCTTTAAAGCTCCTTTAGTTCAGCCCTCCTGCAATGAGCAGGGACATCTTCAGCCAGACCAGGCTGCTTAGAACTCCATCCAGCCTGACCTTGAATGTGTCCAGGGATGGGGCATTGGACAACCTGTTCCAGTGTTACACTCCCCTCATCACAAAAAAATTCTTCCTTATAACTAGTCGGAATATCTGTATATATAGACTGTGTCGATACAGGCTATCCTTTTCTCTGGGGAAAAGGCCCAAGCTTGTCAAGGCCTGACTCTGGTGCGCTGTGCCAGTCACTGTGCCCATGGTGGTCCTGTCCTTGACGCCCTCCCTGATGGGTTTTGGATACCTCCTCCACTTTCAGCTCCTCTGTGTCCCTCAGGGAATCCCAAGCAGTCTCTGAAGCTGATGGTGGTTCCTTAGTTGTGCCAAATGCAGGTGTCCCGTGCTGTGGACATCTGCTTGGAAGCCACTTTCACCAGTGGCTCCTCTGTTGCTGATCCTCCTTTCAGCCACTCTGCTTTGGCAGCTCTGCCAGCAGCTGGGAAATTGGGCAGAAATCCTGCTGGAGAGCTGGCTCTGGGAGGGTTTTGCCGTAGGAAGGTTTCTGGTACATGATGGATATACTGTATTGGATGTACCAGCATTGTTTAATATCATCGTCAAGAAGATGGGCTGGGAGAGTTGGGGTTGTTCAGCCTGGAGAAGAGAAAGCTCCAGAGAGACCTTATAGTGGCCTTTTAATATAGAAAGGGGGTTTATAAGAAAGTTGTAGAGAGATATTTGCTAAGGTCTGTAGTGACAGGACATGGGGCAATGATTTTAAACTGAAAGATTGCAGATTTAGATTTTATATGAGGACGAAATTTTTATGATGAGGATGGTGAGACACTGGAACAGGTTGTCCAGAGAAGTGGATGCCTCATCACTGGAAATGCTCAAGACCAGGTTGGACGGGGCTTTGAGCAAGTCACTGCCTATGGCAGAGGGGTAGAACTGGATTATCTTTGAAGGTCACTTCTAACCCGAACCATTGTGTGATTTGGTGATTTTGTGATCTGGTGTGTCATCCCCAGGGCAGGGAGATGATCCTGCAGGATGGTCACGGGCTGTGCAGGGTTCGTTGGTTCAAGCATTAGGGTACCCTGAAACCCAGCACACTCCGTTCCTAGCAGAGCCGCGCTGAAATCTCATTACGGGTTCAAAGCTCAACAGCTTCTTTTGCCATCTTACACCAAGGATGACTCCAGCACAGCAGCTTAGTGACTCACTCCTCAAACATGAGGATTACGGCCCCGTGCTTCCCACTCACCAGGGACTGCTGTGCCATGTCCCCTCCAAGCAACGCTACCCTGCTCATCTCCCTCTCCCACTGCTGTGTAGCCACATTCCTCCTGCCAAATCTGTTTTGGGAGAGAAATCCCTGTTTTGGGAGAGAAATCCCTGTTTTGGGAGACACATACAGACTTGACTGGCTGCTGGTGCCCATGGGGAGAGACCGTCCCTTCCCCAAAATGCTGTGGCAGTCACAGACAAGGAGGTGGTTGCTTTTCCACAGTAGCAGAGCCCAGGGCAGGGGAATGCTAAATGCAGCACCCACTTAACCTGCTTCATCACCAGTTTTGAGTCTGTGCAGCTTGAGAATGAAGCTCAGAAGATGATGTGTGGGGGTTTTTTTGTCCCTTAAGAGCCTTTTCTGAAGAATCCTCTTTAAATGGTCCCATTTGGAGCAGTCTTCCACCAGAAAGACAGAGGACAGAGCCCTTCACCTGTCTCTGTCATTGCGTTAGGGGGTCCCTGGAGCATCCTTTTGGGGCTTGTGTGGTCATGCAAATGGGGAGGAGGTAGGCAGTGGCCACCCTGCTCTGCAGAGGCAGGAGGATATGGGGACCATGTTGTAGCTTCTCCTGAAGACTGAACCTGTCCACAGGAGGTGCGAGAACCTCAGACCTAGACTTGTATGGCTGCAAACCCTGAGCTGGGGGCTTCCTGCATGCCAGACAGTGCAGCAAAACCTCCTACATCCCCATGGAGCAAGCCTGGTTCCTGCCGAGGTCCAAAATACCAGTAAAAACCAATCCCCTGAGTTTTTCCCCAGGGTCTAACAGTGATTCTGTCTTCTCCTGACCAGGATTGGCCGTTCGACGATGGAGCGCCTCCTCCCAGCAAGATAGTGGAAGATTGGCTCAATCTGTTGAAGACCAAGTTCTGCGAAGATCCCGGCTGCTGCGTGGCCGTGCACTGCGTGGCCGGCCTGGGGCGGTGAGTTAGAGCCTGGCACCACCCTGTACCCCTACCCATGAAGGGTGGAGAAGGAAAACCATGCCTAATCTGCTCCTTCCCTTCTCCAGCCCTGCTTTAAGCAGGATTTGCAGTAAAACCTTAGTGAAAATAGGTGTTGATGGAGGAGAATTTGCTGCCTGAACTCCTCCTTGCACTTCTGATGCCCAAATCCTGGGCGCCAGAGTGGTCCCGGGGTGCTCAGTGCTGTCCTGGCACTGTTTTGATTTTGCTGAGTTCAGTTTGGAAATACTGCAAAATGCCTCCCGCTGCAACTGAGAGTTGATGCTTTTTTGAGAGCTGCTGCATTTTGCTGCTCCCCCTTCTGCTGGTCAGGTTTTGCATGTGGATTTACATCTCTTTTTTTTCAGATAGATTTGCTTCCAAGTCCTTGTGCTTATTAGAAGAGTAGCACACAGCTGCCACCCCCATTCTGGGGGGTTTTACCTCTCAAATCAGCTGTTTCTTGAGGCAGCGCTTGCAGCCAAATGGCACAAAAATACAGACTAAAAGCCAGCGCTGGTGACTGCCCGCAGTGCCACCATTATAGCCAGTATGGGATATCTCTGGGATGTGTGGCTGGGAAGTGACCACCACTGCCATTGCCTTGCAGCGCTCCCGTCCTTGTCGCGCTGGCCTTGATTGAGAGTGGGATGAAGTACGAAGATGCCATCCAGTTCATCCGACAGTAAGTCCAGCGGCATTTGGGTGTTAAAGGGAGAAAGCATTCCCCTTCTTCAAGGGAAATTACGTGTCCCAGTGGGGGTTTCAGGATTGTTTTTCTGCAGGCGGTGAAGAAAAAGGGAAGCTGCCATCAGGTCCCCTGTGCCTTTGCATCAGGGCTGCAGGAGGCAGCTGGGAGCATCTCTGAGGATCTTTTGGTAGGCACCCCCACTTTGGGTTGCCTCTTGATGCATTTCTTCCCTGGTTTTCCATGGAGATGAGTGAGAAATGCTGCTGAAGTCAGTGCCTGTCTCCATCTCCAGAGGATGCACACAGCTGCAGCCTCCAAAATCCCTCTCTGTTCCAGGCAGGGGGGTTCAGCACCGTGACAGGGGTGGGTTCAGGGTGGGAAGTCTTCTCCTGCCCCCCTGCTGACCATGCTGGCTCTTCTCTGTCCCCCCAGGAAGCGCAGAGGAGCCATCAACAGCAAGCAGCTGACGTACTTGGAAAAATACCGACCAAAGCAAAGACTCCGATTTAAGGACCCTCATAACCACAAGAACAAATGCTGCATCATGTAAACACCTCAATGACCTCTTGCCAAAAAAATCCATGCACACAAGACACCCGGCCACTCGCGCGCATCCCACCCCACCCCTCACCTCGCCCAGCACAGCACAGCCCTTGTGCCACCCCAATGGAAGGGCTGGGGTGGTGGGGGGGAACATGGAGCACCACCACCATGGTCCAGCACCCACGGCATGGTCACCTTGCCAAACCCTCCAAAAAAGGAGTCTCACCCCCTCTCTCCAGCTCCAGCCCTGAGGAGGGAAGGCAGTGCTGCCCTTGGCGTTAGCAGGCAATGAGCTCACGTGATGATGGTTCTTCATCACCTTCCTCCTCCTCCCTTTCCCCTCCCATTGCACTGTGAGGAATGGGTGAAGGATGCTCAATTTGGGGTGATGCAGGCAGGGCTGTGCCAGCTGGGAAGGGATGGGGAGCAGGAGGGCCAGAGCACCCCCCAAAAAAACCCTGTTCCTCCTCTTCCCTATAAATAAGGGCTGCAGCAGCGGGGATGGAGGTGGGGATGGAACAATGAGAAGATGGTGATGGCAGGGAGAGATGGAGGGGGCTCATAGCTTGTTGCTGGCCCTGTGGCCACAGGAAGGGCTATGTTAATCTCTCCCCAACACCATTCCCTTTCTCCTCACCCCTCTGCCACTTCATCATTTCCCCATGGCCTTGATGCCAGCCAGGATGGTGCAGATGTGGCTCCTTTAGGGGCTTGCTGCAGTGAGGTCAGAGGTGCTGGGAAATCTGAGGACTGCGTGGGGCTTTGAGGCACCCAGCTTTGCCAGCGTGCACTGGGTCCCCCAAAGTGTAGGAGTGCTCTTATTTATAGCTTCCAAATTCAATGCACAGGGTGGTGGGGTCTTTCCTGTCATGTCCTCATCACTGAGCCATTGGGCGCAAACCCCAGTTGTGGCTGCGATGCCCTGGAAATGCATCTCAGGGCATGACCATGTCCTCCACCGCT
Source organism: Mesitornis unicolor (assembly GCF_000695765.1). Lineage (NCBI taxonomy): Eukaryota > Metazoa > Chordata > Aves > Mesitornithiformes > Mesitornithidae > Mesitornis > Mesitornis unicolor. The sequence continues at coordinate 7,372 of NW_010167188.1, forward strand.
GGCTGAGGGGCTGGGCTCCAGCTTCCCTGGAGAATTTCGGGTGCTCCTGGCCAAGAGCACGTCACCAAATTTCACACCTGCCTTTCCTGCACCCGGTGGCATCTGTAACGTGATGCCCGGCACCCTCAAAACCCCCCGGTGGGGTGGACTCAGAGCTGCCCCTGAGCCGGGACATGAAACATCTCTCAACTTTCTGCCTTTGAACGCTTGAGCTGGAGCAGTGGGCACATAGGGGGTGTGGGAGTGGTTTTTTTTTCTTTTGACGAGGATAAGAAGAAATTTGCTAATTAAAGGAAACAAAAAAAAAAAACCTTAAAAAAAAACCCACCTGTTTGTCTTCCACACGTCCTCTGGCCTTTCTTTCTCCCATCGCTGCCATCCCTTGTCACCAGGGCAAATGTGTGACAAGGGGTGCTCTGGGTATGCTTTGGGCTCGCTGCTGCTCACCCCATCAGCTGCAGAGGATCGCAGATGTTGCAGCGAGGAGGGCCTGTTCACCCAGCCTCTTGTGGTTGTAGGCTGCCCAGCTTGAGATGCCTTCAGTGCCCTGCGTTGGGTATCTCCAAAAGTTTGTGTGCCTTCCATAACCTAGTATACAGAGACATTTACTTCAGAGGGTTCATCTCCTGGGATAAGTGGTGAGGAAGGCTGGTTAGATGCTTATCATACCTTCAGAAGGCCAGGGCATGGCTTTGTGCCACCTCACGTTGGCAGAGGAGGAGGTCGGAGCCGTTTCCAGTGTCACTTCTGCTCTCCCAATGCGATAGGCAATGGTGCTGAGTGAGGCAGTTACCCTCCACAGATCTCATGGAGCTGTCACACTGCACACCTCAGGCCTGTCCAAGCCTCCACATTTTGGAACAGCCCTCGGCCCCTTGAGTTTCTCCTGCCCCATTTCAGGCTGTTGATTCCTGTGTCTTTGGTGGTGGTGGTGAAGGGTTTGCATTGGTTAGGAGGGGTGAGAGATTGGGCCGATAGAAAGGCTTGATCCTGTATTGCATTAGTCCTGCTGACTGGGTCACCTTCCTCTTCCTGCCCTGTTGTGTCTTCCTGCTGCTAAAATCGGTGCTGCTTCGTCCCGAGTGGGACAGTCCAGGACTTCAGCCACGACGCTTGTGAGTTGGGGTCAGGATGAGCACAAAGGGGCTTGAACTCGGCCTCCTTTGGCCACAGGATGAGACTAATGAGACTATGCTCAACTCTCAGCTTGATGGGCTTGTCTGGAGGGGAACATGGGGTGGGGTCAGGCTTTGCTCCTTTGCTTCATGTAGCATCAACCCAACCACCTTATAAACGGGGAGCTTCTGGTGTAAGAGCAGTCCTTGACATGCTACAATCCATCTGTGCCTCTGGCTGACAGAGCGATGTCTTGATACTCTTCAGTTCTGTGAGTCACTGCAAAAAAAAAAACCTAAACCATGCTGCTTTAATTGTCTTTATTTTGATTTTTTTTTCTTTTTTTAATGTCTGTCTCACTCCTGTCCTCAAACCTGCTGTCTGTCACCTTCCATGGACAGGAGACCTTGGCAGCTTAGGAGTTGCCATCCTTGCATGGAAGGCTTGAACCTGCTCCAGGGTTTCTCTGGGTTGAACTGCCAAATATTTGGATTTTTATTTGGATACGGACTTGGACTCCTAAGTCTGAGGTACCAACTCCTTCATGTTTCAGCCCAGAGGGGGTCACAGTAACATAACAGGCTGGGTAAATTGAGGGGTCTTCCAACTGGGTTCTGGGTTAGAAATCTCCAAGAGTGCAGTTCCCTCACAAAAATCTTGGGGCAGTCAGGGAAGAGGGAAAGTTGGAGGTCAGTACACAGAGTGAGGCCTAAGCGGCCAAGTGCTCATGGTTTGGGCTGGTTTTGGGGTCTCCTTGAAGGCCAATCTTCATCTCAGATTCTAAGATGTTGAAAGGAGAGCCTTAAAAACATGACGTATTTGGTGACTCTTATTACTCCAGATGTCTGCATTGGATCTTGGCAGATGCCATAGGGAACAGACACCCCCATGGCTTTGGCTACAAACCAACCACCTTATCCTGCCCTTTTCTGCAGAAGCAAAGGCGCCAACTGGGTTTTATACCTCCTCACCCCTATCCACTTCCATCACCCCCTCCATGGAAACCCAGCATTTCCCATAGAAATGAGGCTCCAAACTGGTAGCAGAGTTTTGGAGACCCAAGGGAGAGCAAAGCAGAGATGCCCTCATCATCAAAATAAGAGCTCATAGGCTTTGCCCAGGAACCAATCATGGCTGAACCTCATGCAGGGGATAAACCTGAGCTGGAATTCATGGTTGTGTCCTTTCACCTGTGGCACACGCATGCCCTTTTCCATATTTTGGTCCCTTTTGTTCTCCATGTTTGCCAGTCAGCTGGAGCACGTGGTGGGGCAGGAAGGCAACGTGGCCATCACAAACGGCCAGCTCTTTATTTAAGAAAGGTCTGGTGGTGCATATTTAAAGACTTTACGTTCGTAAATTCATATTATGAGTCTTGCAAAAAGACTGACACAGTGGTGCTTGGGCTGAGAGCTTCGGGTGAGGAGGTTTATGAGCAACAGATTTCCTGAGGATGCAGACTCTTGCTCTAGCTACAATAGAACGAGTCGCTTTCTTTTATTTTTTTTTCTTTTTTTTCATTGGGTTTGTTTGGTTTTTTATTAGTCCCAGTGGGAAAAGCGCACAGGGAGATTCGTGACTTCTAGGCAATTTCCAGGGTCTTAGATCTCATTTGCTTCCAGGAGGCCGGGTAGGTGCCATTCGGGGGGGTGGATTCTGATGGGATACCATCTGCTGGGAGAAAAATGTGTCCGGTTTCGTGGCGTGGCGGGGGTCACGGGCGGCTGCGGTCCCGCTTGCAGACATTCCCGGGGAGGGGGGAGGTTGTTTCGCCGCGCTCGGCTTCACTTTAGGCTGCGATCTCCCAGTGAACCCTTGACTTCCCTGCTGTTTCTTTCTGTGCAACAAAGAGCTGCATATTTTCCTTTTTAACTCCGTGGGCAATGGTGGTTGTATGTAGATTAAGCCCAGATGACTTTTTTGTTGAGTTGGTTTTTTTTTGGTCTGAGCCATAGCTAAATTATTATACCCAATGCTTTTTATATCAGGCAGCATCACTTTGAATATGCAGGTGAGGTATAGGTTCTTGACACTTTATAAGCTTTTTAAAAAAGAAACTTGTCTGTTTACTTAACGTCTTGTGTAAAAAGGAAAAAAAATGTATGCCTTTTAGTAATAACTTTTTTTTTTGAGTTTTATGAAATTACAGTGGTTTCACTCCAGCAGCAAAATAAAAAGCGTTCACTGTTTTGTACATCCCTGTGTGCTGAGGGTGATCAAGATGGGGGAGGCAAAGGCAAAGCTGAATTCTGGCCATGGGGTGGTGGAGGAGTGCATGGATGGGGGTTTTGGGGTTCTGCTGCCTCCCCTTGAGTGGAGATCTCACCCACTCCCGTCCCATCCCGAATGTGTCCCAGCTAAATTCCCCACCAATTTTCTGGGTTATTTTCCTCCTCTCATCCCATTCCCTTTTCCTGGGACCTCCCAGGACAGACCACAGATGCGGCTGAGGAAAGGTTGGACCTGCTGAAATTAGTTGATGGGCTGCAGTCAAATTAGAGCCCAGGGCAGAGAGAATTGATTTGCACAGTCCCAAGGTGGGTGCAAGGGGTGCACCCAGGGCTCCAGGCACTCACATAAATCCCTTTTCTCCATGGGCTGCCCTCTGTCCTGTCCAGCACAATCACTGCATAATCCATATCCAGCCCTTCCTTAGCAAAACATCGTGCAGGTCTTCAGCGGTGATTGCCAGGCCAGGCACTTCCAGCGTCCTGCCAGCATGGCCACCGTGATCACAGCAGGGCCAGGAGCCAGCACCTTGCCAAAGCAAGTCCAAACATCACCACAACATTTACTCCCAGTGCAATGAGGTCCTCTCCAGAGGAGGGACTGAAGCAAGGACATCTCAGAGCTGGTCTGCAGCAGCAGCAGACTGGCCTTGGTTGACCCAGCTAATTGCATTGCTCACATACCAAAATGTGTCATGGCTTTTAAGTACCCACCTCATCATCAAATAATTGGCATAAGCAGAGCCAACACACACCCTGATCCTGTGTCCAGCATGTCTCAACAATTGGATAAAAGATGTTGTAAGGCTCAGAGGTGCCTTTTAACCCTTGTGGGAAGAGCTGACCCCATCACAAGGCAGTAGGGTGCTGCTGTACAACTGAGGGCTCCAGTTGGTGGCTGCCTCCACCTCTCTTGCTGCTTTTCCTATTATAGACCAGTTTAACAGCTAAATCTACTGGGTGAAAAGCAGCTAGGTCAGCGACTGAGGTCTTGTGGCAGCGTCTCCCAGTTGAGCAACACAAGACATGTTGACCTCGGTCTACCAAAAGGTAGGCTGGGTGGGCTGGTCACTTCATGAAGGCAGGCTGAGAGAGCTGGGGCTGTTCAGCCTGGAGAAGAGAAGGCTCTAAGTAGACCTTATCGCAGTCTTCCAGTACCTGACGGCACCTACAGCAAAGCTGGGGAGGGACTTTTTATCAGGGAGTGCAATGATAGATTGAGGAGTAATGCCTTTAAACTGTAAGAGGGTAGATTTAAAGTAGATATTGGGAAGAAATTCTTCACTATGAGGGTGGTGAGACACTGGCACAGGTTGCCCAGGGAAGCTGTGGATGCTCCCTCCCTGGCAGTGTTCAAGGCCAGGTTGGACGGGGCTTTGAGCAGCCTGGGCTGGTGGAGGTGTCCCTGCCCATGGCAGGGGTTGGACTGGATGAGCTTTAAGGTTCCTTCCAACTCAAATCATTCTGTGATTCTATGAAGTTGAATATTAGGGTATACTTCCTGCTGGCAAAACAGACTATTGGAGGGATGACATGGTACTAAAGCACTTGGGGAACTTCTAAGAACAGGACAGGTGCTTTGTCCCATCCAAGGTCAGGATGGGAACATGACCTCTGTAATGTGATCTTTATCCCTAACCCCAGTACTTTGTGGTCCAGCCTAGCTCTTCTTCAGGCTCAGACCCAACCATACAACCAACCAAGGGGAAGACTGAAATTACCTGGACTCAATGTTTACTGCAGGAAGGTCCTGCTAGGAAAAGAAGCCTGATTTGGAAAACATGAGATGGGTTCTATTACTCACTCTCACCATCCAGTTCCAACTCAAGACCTCTCAGTCCTGCCCTGGGACTCCTGGAAGAATCACAGTATCACAGAATGATCGGTGTTTGGAAGGGAGCCCATGTAGATCATCCAGTCCAACCCCCCTGCCAGAGCAGGATCACCCAGAGAAGATCACACAGAACACGTCCAGGCGGGTTTTGAATGTCTCCAGAGAAGGGGACTCCACAACCTCTCTGGGCAGCCTGGTCCAATGCTCTGTCACCCTCATAGTAAAGAAATTTTTCCTTATGTTTAGGTTGAACCTCCTGTGTTCAATGAGGTTTGTGACCATTGCCTGTTGTCCTGTTGCTGGGCACAACTTAGAAGAGCCTGCATCAGGCACTATAATGTACCGATCAGGCTGCTGAAGAGGTGGGCTTTTGGGAGCCACTACAGCTCAACAGACCCAGCAGATCTTGGGAGGACTTTTGACACTCTCCAGTGTTTGTTGTCCATAGCAAAGCTCTTCCAGGAGAAAACATTAAGCCAGCTCAATGCCAGGGCCAGTAGATTGTTGCATGGGAAGCTGCTGCAAGGTGGGCACTGACATTACAGCTTCAAGTTGAGGAGCGTGACCAGGTTTCCTTACTATTCCACTGCCAGAGTGAGGGTTCAGTATTAGTTTTGATGATTGAAGTATTTGCAACAGGGCTTATAAGGCCCATTTATCCATCTCTCTACCCCAAGAATTTGAATCCAATGAGTGATTTAACCCCTGAGAGCATGAGACCTCCCAGCAACACCATGTTCCCACAAAAGCAATGAAAATAGCAGGTAAAGGGAAGACCTAAGTGGTATGTCTAACCTTGGCATAGCCTAACCTTGGTTAGATACCTCAGAGTCCACCCAGAGAAGACATTACACACACCTCACCCATTGGTGATCTGCTCATTGCTTCACCGCTGTCAGAAACCACCCTTCAGACACACAAACAGGCTTCGCTCACGAAACCAGTTGGGCTTTTAACTCTGCCCCCCATGACCATGGCAGGAAGGCAAAGACCAGAGGCTCCATGAAGGCTGAGGAGCAGGAGCTGGCATGAACAGGCTGGTAAGCAGGAAAGCTGACGCTAAGTGTGTGAGTTCCCAAGTAATTACAAGGGGTTGGGCGAGGTAAGTGGGGAAGGGGGAAAGAAGCTCACCTTGTGCTGCTGTAGATGCTGGCTTGAAAGAGGGGAGGGCTGCAGGTCAGAGCACGGTGGGGTGGCACAGCCAGCGCAGTCTGTGGATTGCCCCAGCACTCCCCAAGTGCTCTGCGAGGCAGATCCTTATCTCCTCACAGGCTCTGAACCACAAAGCTGCATGGGGCACTGCCTCCAGGTTGTGCAATAGGCAACTGGGCCTTCAATCAGCCTAATCGCTGCCTCAACTCCCAACCAGGAGGGCCAGGGGGACTTCTGAGTGTGGGCACATGTGTTGGAGAAACATCCTGCCCATACACAGTCTCCAACTGCCTGCATTCCTCTTTACCCTCCATCCCCAAAAAACACTTACTCCTTTGCAGGCCAGACCCCAACTCTATGTGTTAGGTTCCTGCCCTCCCCAAGAGGAGCACTATGAAAGCCCATCAAATCTGGGCTGCCTGGAAAGGTCTGAATTGGCCTCCCACAGGTCCTGGGATATCTTCCCAACTTGTGCCATGGTCTGCAGTGCCTTAGCCCCTTCTCAGCAGAGGAGGTGGGTACCTACAAGGACCATCATAGCCATGTATTTCAGTGCCTTCAGGCTTGCCAGCACCAAAACTAGTGACACCCACCCAGCTCAAGGTGTGTGTTCTCATCCCTGGCTTCCTTTCCAGTCAACAGACAAATCAAGAGTCAATGTTGGAGATTCAGAAGGGGTCAATCTCATACTGCAATGGACACTTCTTTCAGAGCTCCACCACTGCAGAGGATCTCCAGATACCCAGCTCCCATAGAGACACGCATGCTGGAAACACCTACACTGGAGACATCTACACTGGAGACACCTAAAGCCTTGGGAGATGACCCATGGCTCAGAGTTCACCCTGTCAATGTTACTAACCCACCCCAGAAGGTCAGCTCTCTGCAGAGCCATGGATGCAAATGTTGCAGGGTCTTGAGACCCAGGCTTATGAGACTGGATTAAAAAATGCTCTGTGAGGGCTGCCTTGCTCCCTGTTTGATATGTGCTGAGCCGTGATTAAACCTTTCCTTGCTTGTTTTGGACTGCTGCTCGCTGTCACAGCCAACATTGACTCTTCTTGGTTCTCATCACTGCTCCTGTCAACTCGCTTGGGATCAGCTCTTTTGCAACATCTTCACCTGAGGACATTGAGCTGGCGGAAAGGGATTTTCCAGCTTTTCCAGGGGGGACATGCTCTGTCATGGAGAGGCAATGGGTGAGATCTGGAGGACCCTGTGGGTCTGGGCACAAGACACAGGAGGGCAGGAGGTGCTGCCCTGCCCATGCTGTGGTATCTGGAAACTCCCATGCTCGTAGGTATGAAAATGTAGGGCAGAGCTTGGGTTGGGAAGAAAATTAAAACGTTCACAACAGATGTAGCTGAAAAGTCAAGTGGGGAATTAGGCATTGCTTGGCAAAAGTACAGTAACACGGATCGCCGGGGGTAAGTTTTGCCCTGGGAGCTTTTCCTGTGAACAGAGCAAGAAGGAGAAACTCTTTGTCCAGACTTTCATGACCATCCCTGTGGATGCAAATCACTGCTTCATGCCCTGACTGCAGCAAGGAGCTGTGCTGCCCTGTCTGAGCCCGTTACTGGTCAGGACCTGGGGGCAGAATTTGTTTTAACCCTCAGGAGGGAGCAAACATTTGAGTGGCAGGAGGGGAAGAGGCTTGCAGAGTGCCTGGAAAGGGCTGAGTCACTCGCTGTCAGCATCAGCAGCCAAGGAGAAAGCTGCCAAACAGCCACCTGGAGCTGTGTCAGCACATCCTTAAAAAAAAAAGCACCAAGAAAAACGAAAAAAAATCAACTGTTGGCCTCTCCCGCATCCCACCAGAAAGGTACAAAGCCAGGGAGTTCCCTGCTAAAGTAATGTCTCTGGAAAAATGCCCTTCCCTGGCTGCAGGTGCTGGTTTCTGTTGCAACATCTCCCTTGGGGCCCACAGAGCAGGGGAGGCTCTCCCACAGCAACCAGGCAGCCTCCAGAGACGTGTCATGGCCAAGCCAGGGCTTAGTCCAAGGACTGGGGGTGGGAGATGATTTTGAGACGTGACGGCTCGTCACACAACGCAAAAGCTGCCTCCACCTCGCTGAGATAACCATGAGGCTGGCAGTGCTGCTGGCTTCAGCCGGGGTTGACTCATCTGCGCCAGGGCATCTTGTCTGGATATCAGCTGGAGATATCACAGGGAAAAGTGATGCATTTAAATGAGCTTTGATCTTCACAGCAAACAACACCGGCTTGTTTTGCAGCACTCTGGCAGCCATGGATGGCTGAGAAGGACAGCCAGACAAGTTTCGGGGTGTTGGGTTCAAGGCTCTTCTTTTCAGTGGATGGATGCTTAGGACTCAAAACCAGGGCTGTGGTAAAGAGGTAGCATGAAAACTTACTGCATGCTGCCAGACACCAGAGCCAAAGGTCTTGGGGCTCTTCCTGGGTTGCAAATCTGCTAGGTTGAGAGAGACAACAAAGCTTGGTAGTGCAGAGGGGCATGCATCCATAACTACTTCAATGATTGGACTCAATGATCTTAGAGGTCTTTTCCAACCAAACCCATTCTATTCTATACCCCAGCTGTAGTCAAGAGACACAGCTGGGAAGTGGAGTCCTTCTGGTTGCAGCTCCTCAGCCTGTTACATCTGCAGTCTCCATCCTGGGAGGGTTTCAGGATAAAGCCATGAGCAACTGGGCTGACCCCGATAGATGACCCTGCTTTGAGCAGGAAACCTCCAGGTCCCTTCCAGCCTGAATTATCCTGTGATCCTATGATGATCCCAGCAGAGAAAAGACTATCATATAGCCCATAGGGTGCAGAAGAGATGCCAGAGAGATTCCCTTGGAGCATGCACCTTCTCCTGACACTGCAACTGTCTCCTCCAGCACCTTCTATTAGGGTCAAGGCATCCATAGCTGTAGAGGGAATTATGTCCAGACTCCATGCTTCCCACATAGACAACTCAGTATCCTCTTTAAAGTGTGGACACCAGAATGATTGGACTCAATGATCTATGGTTGGAGTCAATGGTCTATGGTTGGAGTCAATGATCTTAAAGGTCTTTTCCAACCAAATGATACTAGGATTAAAGCAGTTAAATCACTTCCCTGCACACATCCCTTACTCGACCTGTCATCTGTTGACAATGTTTCTATCATCAGATGCAGAATCACCAAATGCAAAGCCCTGCAAGGCATGTCTCTGGCTTCATCAGCTGTCACCACATGATCCATCATGCCATGAAGAGGTTGAGCTGCAGCCCTTCTCACTTTGATATAACTTTTCCAGCTGACTGGGCTAACCTTTGCATGAAAACATCTTCTTAACAAGAGGGACTCACCAGTCCCTGTGGTTGTCTGTCCTCATCCACCTCATTTTTCTCGTTTTTCTCCCCTCCCAGCTTCTTCAGGAATAATTTCACCTTTATTTCCAGCTTACTAGTGGAGAAGGCTGCATAGCTTTGAGCCTAGGGTTTTCCTCCAAAGACACAGATTCAGTCACTAGCACCTCCCCACTGATCACCACTTTTTGAGATCTGTCAGTTAGCCAACCCTTAGCTCATTTAACACATGCTCTACCAATGTGTGGTGCTTTTTTTCCCCCGCTGGAATGCCACACTGTACAAACCCAATATTTTACAAGCACCTTGCATATACAGTTATATTTATGTACCAACCTTATGACCTAAAAGAATGGAAACAGGTTGGTACAACAAGACCAGTTTTCCGTAAAATCACATTGACTGGCATAAGATTCTAGATCAGACTGTTATTACTAGCAATCAGTCTGTTATTATTATTAGCCTGACATCACTGCTAGACATGTCTGGCCATAAAGGCAGTTGAGCTGCTCAGCAGACTCCTGAGGCTTACCACCACATTAGGACAGGTACTGGAGACCAGAAGAAGATACTGATCCATGCATCAAAGCCTTTGTACCTTCCAAGGAGCCGAGCTTTAGTCTTGCTTGGGTTGAGCCTGAAACTGCTGATCTTCATCCAAGAACTGGTTTCTTTATTACATCCTGAAACTTTTAGGAAAGCTTAGTTAGAAGGTAGGTATAATGGCGGCATCTAAGTCCAACTGTCAACCTAACACTGCCATGCCCACTAAACCATGTCCTGAAGTGCCACAGCTACTCGTTTCTTAACACCTCCAGGGATGGTGACTCCACCACTTCCCTGGGAAACCTGCTCCAATGCCTGATAACCCTTTCAGGGAATAATTTTTTTCCTAATATCCAATCTAAGCCTTCCCTGGTGCAACTTGAGGCCATTTGCTCTTGTCTTGTCACTGGTTACATGGAAGAACAGACCAACACCCACCTC
>NW_010167189.1:0-18105 GCF_000695765.1 Mesitornis unicolor
AGCGCTTCGGGAAGGGCCGGGCAGGCAGCGGATTCAGCGGCCTTCGTGGTACCGGGGATCTGCACTGCCCGGGGGGGACGAGACAGTTGTGCCTGCCCCCTCATCCTCCTCCTCCTCGGCAGGTTCTTCCTTGCTGCTATGGGAGCCAGGCTGTGTGGGAGCTGCTCAGGAGAGGGAAAGGTGTATCAGGGGATACAGACTCATTTTAGGGGTTTAATTAGTGAGAAGTGCCTGGGACATTGAGTTTAGGTCACTGCAGTCATGATGCACCCACAGAAAAGTCCTAACCCCTTGTCACAAGCCTCAGGCTCACCTTCCCTTCCCCTCCACAGCACCCTATGCCAAAAGTTGTACTGTATGGAGACATCTCGATGGTTGGACTTGATGATTTTAGAGGTCTCTTCCAACCTTAATGGTGCTGTGATCTGTGCTACTGCAGGAAAGGAGATGAATGAAACAACAGGCGGGAGGCCCTGCACCGGTACTGAATGGAAAGTGATTGGAAATGAATGAAAGTGTTTGTGCCTTGCCACAGGGTGAGAGGCAAGGAAACTACCAGAACTCCTCACAGACCCCGAATTTATGAATCGTAGAATCACAAAGTCATTATGGTTGGAAAAGCCTTTTAAGATCATAAATTCCAACCATTATCTAACTCTTCTCCACTTCCAAACCATGTCCCCGAGCACCATATCTGGATGGCTTTAAATACATCCAAGGATGGTGACTCCACCACTTCCTCACTGAAAACTACGCTGCATTAATAGTGTCTAGAATGAGAACTACAAGTGTGCTTTATGAAAGACTGAGGACACAAATATAACCAGCACATGCAAGCTATAAACCACAGTTATTTGTACTAACAGTGTCCAGTGTGTATACGTTTCTGAATTCACAGGATGCCCTTCTCACTATTTCACCCTATGTCCAGACAGGCCCGTTCTGCTTTGGCGTCCGAATGCCCTATGTGATAAGCGTGTCATAAGTTTTGGAAGTTTGGGGCACATCTGTTTATCAGGTTCAGTGACTGCAGCGGAGAAATTAAACATCTAGCTGCTTAACAGCAAGTTGAGTTACAACAAAAACAGGTGAGAATTAGAGAATGAAAACTGTTTAATGAAGACAGCTGAGTGGGACCAAGCTGTCACACGTTCAATACAAAAGCACAGGAATCAAGCCATTGTTTGGCTGCTTTAAAGTACCAGAAACCTGACTTTCAAAGCCTTCTGTCATAGGCTTTAGTTTGTACCTTTGGGATCACCGTTCCTTCATTAAATAATTCCTTCCACGAGCGGATCAACCTGCAGCTTAGTTGGCTGCCGCATCTGAAAGGCAGTGCCAGGTTTCATTGTAAGCCGCCTTCTCATTTCTAGGTTGTTTTCTCAAAGACGCCAAGATTTAATTGCAGTTCTCTAAACAGCTCTGAGACCATGAGGCTAAAGCGATACAGCCCTGCATTAGCTTGCAAATGGCTTGTTTACGTTTAGCTGCAGCACAGATCGCTTCCCAGATAACCATTTTGCAACCTCAGTGGCAAATTAAAGGCCACAATATTCTTCTTTTTCTTGGAGTCAGTCACATTTATGCATAGATTAATACAGAAACCACCTTTATCCTATTTCTACGCCTTCATTTGGAAAACTTTTAAGTCCAGTTGTGTTAGTGGTCCTGATACCTAGTGATTCGTATCCAGGCAAGTTACAGCTGTCGTGTGTTGTAAATCACCAAGGCATAAGGCAGCAGATGGAAATAAAAGTTTCTATTTAACAATAAAGTCTGAGAGCTCGTGAGCTGGAATTGAGCAGAGTGCTGAAATTGATACTGCCGTGCAAATTTCTCAGTAGTGTTGTGGAGCAGGCTGAGTAAATTACAATGCATTTCCCAGATTTTCTTTAAAAGGTACCGCAAAATGGGATAAACAGTGGTTACATTCAAGTCTGTGGGATCTTTCAGTTGATTTTAATTGGATCGGGAGTGCAGTGAAGGGGAACTCCATGAACCTTGTGGAGTTTTCCTGCCAACGTCTTATTTGCGCAGCGTGTTCTTGTTCTGTATCGGGAAAAATCAAATTACTTGGGTTTATGTCTGTGGTTTCGGCTCCATCGTGGTCCTGCAAAACCCCCCTGACGTATTTCATTCTCTCCTAGGTGACAAACCACCGCAGCTCTCACAATGAGTTTTGTTGAGTACGGAGACACGATAAAGGATGGGGACACGGCTATTGTGTTCCTGGGCCACGAGTCCATGTTTCCTGTGAAAGTCCAGCAGGGCGCAGTCACCCAGACCAAGTACGGGGTCATCAGGCACTCCTCGGACCTCATCGGCAAGAGGTACGGCTCCAAGGTGACCTGCAGCAAGGGAGGGTGGGTGTTTATCCTTCACCCAACCCCAGAGCTCTGGACCATGAACCTGCCGCACCGGACGCAGATTCTGTACTCCACGGACATCTCCATCATCACCATGATGCTGGAACTGAAGCCAGGCTCCATAGTGTGCGAATCAGGTAATATTTCGTATATTTACATCCTTTTATTAACAGCTAACCCCAATACTTCTGTGAAATATATATATAGATATAGTTTTTCCATTGCAATACTAATTTTCCCAGCCTGCACATTGAGTTGCTCTGTTTCATTTGCACGTGTTGCCGCTGCTGTTTCTTCATTACCTTTGGTTGGTGTACCTTTGAGTGCATGTGTCTGATTAATTCATCTTCCAGAAGTAAAAATATAAGCATTTTTCTTTCCCTTTTTCTGAAGCTGTTGCTAAGTACTTCAAAAAATATTTTAAAAGACGTGATTTGAACAAAAACTTAGGCTTTGGGTTTGCGGTTTCAGAGAGCAGAGTTGAGATAACCCAGTGAAAGAGGCTCTGGTGACAGGGTGCTGATCTAGTAAAGGACATAATTTGGCAGTATTTGTATAATGTAAATACATGTATTTCACATTTCTCTTCCCAAGTGTGATCCACTTGTAGCACTGCAACCACGTGCAAGATCCCTGTAGCTGATACAATGGATGCTGTGTTCGTCACAGGGCTTTGCTTTGTTTCCAAGCTTGGTGTAATTCAATACAGCTCCCATGATTTTCCTTAATTTGCAAGTAAGGAGTGAAATTTTCCATGAATAGATATTTTCCGGGTTAGATACAGTTACTGCAGGCAGTATGAGCCCTGCTCGCTTTGGTTGCATCTCTAGTTTGGAAAATCACAAACTGGGGTATTTTGTCCTTGCTTTTGTGGCTGTTTGGTCTCTTTAGGAAGCAGTTTCCCTCTCAAGCATGGATTTGGTAAAGGATCAGTGTGCTGCATTGCTTTTTCTTGCGCTTAACATTTCCTTTTCCCACCCAAGCCCAATTTTGGGCGGCTTTTCCAGCATAATGACCACCTCCCCACACTAAAAGCCGTATGCAGAAACCTCTGGTACAGCTAAACCGGTTGGATCCTATGAGTTTCTAATTTGTATGACGATCAGGCATTTTTAGGGTTGTCATGGGAAGCCGCAGTATTGTTCACTGGACGGCTCTGCACCTCTTCCCCTCCCCGCTGTGTTTACACAGGATGGGAAAAATAAACACAGCGAATTATTCAGGAGGTTTGAGTTGCTCCATGTCCGTCCTCACCGGGAGGAGGTGAATGTTAAAGTATGGAGCTGCATGTGAAATGTTTTCAGTGGCGTCAAAGGTACCTGGAGAGGGTGAGGATGTTTAAAAGCTCATTTATCTACCCAGCTCATTAAAACACTCAGAGAGGTAACCTGTCCAGATTGCCAAGAACGTTAGGAGTCAAAAATCATAGCCAAAACCACTCCTTTTTTTGCTAATGGGAAACTGTCCCTGGGTTTATTTTAGTGCCTGTGCTGCCAAAGTGTTACAACTTCAGCTTTCCAGGAAAAGTGAACAGTTTTACTACTGTAATTTTGCTTGCATCGCTTGAAAGATGCTTACCACGAGAGAAAGAAAGAGGATTGCGTGGAATTCATCTGGTTAGTTCATCAGGTTAACCTTGAAGAGAGAGATCCTGCTGCAAATTTGCTTGCGACTGCCCAGAAGCGGTGATTTGAATTAAAAACTTTACAGGTGTTGACAAGCGGAGCCCCCCGTGTGCTGATGTAACCCGCTTGGGTGCCATCCCAAATTAGTCGTTACTCGATGATCCAAAATCTGTCGTTCTAGATTAACCTTGCGTGGCCTGGACAGGACCGACCCGGCGGCGATTAATAGAAACAAGACAGGAAATCTGGCGGAGTAATGACATTTGAGTCTGCTTCCTGCTGCTGCCGCCTGTATTTTGGGCGTTCATCAGCACGGAGGTCTGTCTTTTTTGTTATGTGAGATCCAGCTGCTGCTCGTTGCTGCTGCGCGGACCGGCCAGGCTCTTTTCCTCATTTTCCTCATTAGCCCGTGGAAGAGTGCCCTGCATTTAATACCCAGCGTAAGCAAGCAGAGTTGTGGATTAATCTCCACAAATGTATGAGGAAAGGACTGATAAAGTGAGATGAAACCCTCAGTGCCATGTTCTGACGCTGTGGATAGGAGTGTAAATGATCTTTTGTGTGCAATTGGAAACATTCAGTAGAATAACCAGAAGGCTTAAGTTTCTGTCACTTGAATTATGCAGCTTAAATTGATTACTCATGATTTGTCCTAAACGAGACAAACATATTAATACAGGTTTTACTGTTTTTAATCATCTTTAATAAATAACGTAAAGAGCAAGCTCGTCAGCAGCGCATGCATAATTCAAGGGACCCAAGCACACTCTATTGAGGGAACCCAGCATCTGCCCGATGCTTCATGACGGGGCTGCAGGAATACGATCCTTTTTCCACCTTCTGCTAATTTCTAATTTATAAAGCTGTGTTGAGATTTAAAAACTGGCGGCGCCGTTGCTAAGATCTCGTGAAAACGCTGGTCCCTGGGTGAGGAATCCCTCACTCCCAAACCGTCTTTACCAGCCCCCAGCTTTCCAGAATTAAAGGGTACTTGGGACACTGCTAAAATCCCTGCTGGGGAGCTGGTGGTGTGAAGCTTTAATTCTCACCAGGTAACTCTGATCCTATTTGCATTCATCCCATGTGCAGCCACTGTCTACGTAGAGGAATAAGATGAATTTATTTTTTCACTTGTGTCGCCACGCTCTCCAAAAGTCATCTTGATTTTCAGCCCAGTGATTACAATGACTCTTTCAAGCAGTTCCTGTCCTTCTGGAGCTGAGGGCCCAGCACTGGACCCAAGATTGCAGCTGTGGTGTGAGCAGGGCAGAGCAGAGGGGCAGGAGAACCTCTCTGCCCTACAACCACCCCTTCTCATCCACCCCACGATGGCGTTGGCCTTCTTGGCTCAAGGGCACATTGCTGGCTCATGGGCATTGCTGCCACCAACACCCCAGGTCCTTTCCAGCCGCTCGTCCCCAAGCCTGTAGCGCTGCAGGGAATGCAGCACAGCCCTGTGAAACCTCCTTTAATCTGGTAAATCTCAGAAATATTTTGGCTTTGACGGAGCACTGTGTTCAGACAAAACGTAGTTGAGTCAGGAGCGCTCTGAGCACCGTCCCAGCGATCCTTCAGCGAAATCAGGCTCACATGAGCAGAGGTGTTAATGGGATTTCTTTGTTTCCCTTCAGCTAAATCCCAAATTAAAGATTGCAAAACCCCGTTCATTGCCACACAAGCTGGGTTTCTGAGCAGTGTTCTGGGTCCTCAGGGTTTCTGTGTGGAGTAACCAGAGCCGCTGGGCGCTACGGCTTCTCGAAACCAGTTATGACATTTTCAGTATTCATTGGGTGTAGATTTTGTGAAGAGCGCGCTCATAAAAAACCCATGAGGACTTAATGATTAATGGGTACTTAATAAATGATTAATGCTTTATTGTGGAGTCCCCTCTTCTGAACTGCTCATGACTTTTTGACGAATACCGCTCACGTCCTTGCAGCTTTTATGGCGTACGTAAACCGACTGCAGCTCTGGCTTCAGTGTAAAGTGCAGACCAAGGTTTGTAAGTATTAATTTGGTTTTGGAAGGGCCTCGTACTAATTAAGCCTGTGTTTTATAGTGTCTCCCTTATCTACCTCTTAGCAGCTGTTCAGGTTAGAGAGACAGAAGAATTTGAAACCCCATCCTTGTGTAGCAGCTTTGGAAGCGTAAGAGAGGCCTCATCATTACAAACACTGGAGGCTGTCGTATCCTCTTGACGTACCCAAAACCTGAACCCAAACCGTGGCCTCCCTGCGGCATCGCTGTCTGTATTCACACCTGCAGCAACGGGGAGTGCTCTTCAGACCCTGAAGGGATCATTTCCAGGCTTTCTGCGCTCCCTTTCATCTGAGCGTTTCACTTGACCACCTCACGCAGCTCTGAACTGAAAAAGACGGCGTCCGCCCTGCAGAAGATCCCTCCCTAAAGAGCTGCGGCTCTTGAGTCTGTAAGGAAAAATTCCTTTCAGTCTCCACATTCCCATTCCTTTTGTAGGCAGTGCCAGCCTGGGAAACCTCCCTGCTGTCCTTCCCCAGCTCCTCAGTCTGGTTGGTGAGCACAGACCCTCGCTGACCTCCTCACTGCTGCCTAAAACGCTTATTTCGGTGTGGTGTCCACAGCAGACAGGCAGGAGGAAGAGCTGGTCTCTGTAAAGGGAAAATCTTCGTTTGCTGTTTCCTCTCTCAGCTGCGAGCTCCTCTCCCTGCAGCTCTTCCCTCCCTCTCCTCCCCTGTCTGTCCCTGCTCTTCTGCCACCGTGGTCTGTGCCCCTGCCTTGTCTTCACCCTAAGAGTTTTGGGTTCGTGTCCATCAGATGCCTCGTGTCTCTGCATGTAACTGCTAAAGATTATTAATGATTCTGCAGTCACCTAAGCTTGTCACGTACAGCGAGCAGCCTTCCTCTGCTCGGTGTGTCTTGACAGATGTTATCTGTGCAGTCGTTAGCTCCGTCTGAACATTAATTTTCCTTTGGTTTTGAGGCTCTTTCCGTTCTCAGGGCTGACTCATGACCTGCCTTGTTATTTGCTGGGTCTAAGTGGCGTAGCTAGGAGACAAATGCAGCAACACTGTCACTGTTTTGTTGTATTTACTCTTTTTAGAATACCTCAGGCGGCCAAATTTTGCAGCAGCAACTTCGGTTGGAGACCCAGCATTCAGTAATACTCTGCATACTTTTCTCTTTTCCTGTTCCCAAGTAATCTGGAGCTATTTATGCACTCGAGAGCTTCTTCATTACAAAATGCTTTTGCTCGCGCCCCGTTGTGAACATCTATAGGTCCTAAATCATTATTTGTAGTTCCTTTTTTAAAAAGAAGCACCCACGGTGAGAGTTTTTTAGGTAAATGAAGGCAAGGGGTAGCCTGCAATGAGGAAATGGAGTGGTACACAGAATCAGGTCACTTTATAGCATGGGGGTGCTCCCAGGGGGACAGAAAAATCCCCTTTGCGATAAGAAAAGCAGATTATTTAAGCGAGTAGTATAAAAATACACTCTTTTATTCAGTTACCAGTCAAGTGCTGTGCTAGATGCTCACTCTTGACAAAGTTCTGATGCTCTGCGCTGAAACAGGACGTGGTATTGCCCTTTGGAAAGGGCAGGAACGATCTTCACGCGGCGTGGGGACCCTGCGGTGCCTCATTAAATACCTGCCATGCAGATGTCTCCTTTTGGCTGAGGTTTTTAAGATCACTGAATAGTCAATGTAAATAGTTAATGTAGAAGAGCATCATATTTTCCAAAGGCATCAGCAAGGGCTCGGCTCAGCGAGCTCTGAACCAGCAGCTGCGGTGCTCAGGATGATTTTGGTCCAGTTTGGGTTATCACCTCTTTACTGCTCGCCCATAGAGTCCGTTCGTGATGGATACGCTCGAGTCAAGTGAGCATCGTCCTGTGGTGGTAAAGAGCAAACAGTTTCTAGGACTATTTATAGTGCGAGCTAGAAAAGAAAGGCAAAGCGTCCTGGTGTGAAAATGATGAGCTGTGTTTGTTCTAGAAACCGCTTTGTCTTCTGCTTTCTAGGCCAAAGCAGGAACATAGCATTTCACTGCACCTGTGTCAGGATGAAAAAGTTGAAGCCCATCCAGCTTTTAACTTCCCTCTCCTGACACAAGATGCTCATTTTGAGCATTCAGGGTTTTGGTTTGTTATTTGCAGGTACCTCAGCTGTGATATTTTGGGTTTGGTAGCGTTCTAGTTCGCGTTTCAGTAGTTTTCTTGCTTCCCTGATGGATTCCGTGTCGTGCTGAGGATGCCTTTGGTTTCCCAAGGAAATGTGAGCCTGACTGCACAAATATTGCAAAATGCTGCTTAAGACCCCCTGGGTCACATTGTGCTGCTTTCTGCTGCTTTCCCAGCAATGATTTTGAAATAAGGGCAGAGAGGAATTGGACAGGAATAGAGGAGGTGATGGGAGGACTCAAATATTGCAGATTTGCAGAGGAGAGGGTGAATATGAACATAAATTCCCCCTTCTATGATAGCAATCAGGGTTGAACCCCTGCCTCGTGTGGACAGTGCTGAGTATTGGGGTTTTGGGGGAGCGTGGCCTCAGGCAGGCAGCGTCTTCAGAAATACTCTCATTAACAGTGTGGTGAGATTTGGTACGTTAAAATGTGACACTTGTGTGTGTTATTCCCATATTGTGGTAGGCAGACAACAAGAAATAATTCCTTGATTAACACAAGCTCGGTCTGTAAAACAAGTGGTGGCTTCCAACGTCCTGGGTTTAGGTCAGGGTTTGGCTTGGGGTGTTTGTGAACAGAGAGAAGGAGCCAAAAAATCTTAATGGGTTTTGCTAGGAAGGAGGCAGAGGGTATCTCCTGCGGCGTTTTTAAGAGCAGATTTAAAAGGAAAGTGATTAAAAATGTAAAAGAATATGACCGAGGAAACTGGATACAGCCTACAGTGCGCAGGCTGCCTCTGTCCTCTGCTCGCAGCCCAGCTGTGCTGTGCTGACAGGACTCCTGTGCATCAGCAAAGGTGCGGAAAGGGTGCAGCACTCCCCATCTGAGAGGCAAAACCATTAAAATCCATCAGTTTGTAAGATTATTAAATAACAAAAGGTCTCCGTTGTGCAATCCTGGCATGAAACGTAACGGCACGACTTCAGGCATTTTGGCGTCCTGCGAACGACGGTTCCCTGCTCTTGTCATTAAAAGTATTTAAAAACCCCAATGAAATGCTGTTTCTTTGCTATGCTCGTGTATCACAGGGTTTTTTACAACCACAGGGCTGCTGTGCTACCACTGCTCCTTTTGGCCAGGGAAGATGTTGACATTGAGAGCCCGCAGGTGCCATGACCAGAGAAGTTTTTCACGTGTGCACGTGTTTTATTTTAATACCGGCACCAATGAGTGGATTTTCACTTTTAAATAAAGGTGAATGTCGCAGTTTTCCCTCTTCCCTTGGACCAATGTGAGCTGAAATCCATAGGGCCTCCCTCCCTGCCCCGTCCGCCCCGTTAAAGCTGGGGGGCCAGGGCCGGTGTGGGGTCCGAGGGACGCGGTGCCGGTGCTGCGGTTC
The DNA here is from genome assembly GCF_000695765.1 of Mesitornis unicolor. NCBI lineage: Eukaryota > Metazoa > Chordata > Aves > Mesitornithiformes > Mesitornithidae > Mesitornis > Mesitornis unicolor. The sequence goes on from NW_010167189.1 coordinate 9,494, forward strand.
ATGATCCCACGGGCCCTGAGCTCTGTTTATGTGTGAACGCTCCCTTTTCTGAGCTGTCAGATGAAATACGGTGCCACGCCGATGTTTCTCCCCACGTGTGACCACAGGGCAGGAACCTTGGAGCCGTCGGTAAACTCCAGCTTCCTGCACGGAAAGTATTACTGCAATTAAGCACTGTGCCCCCTAATTAATTTCCTTTCTGCTGATTTCTGAGCATTCTCCAGCACTGCTGTATTTCAGGTTGTGTCCTTTAAAGACGTTTTTTAGGATTGAAGTGGGTTGCAAGAACTTGCTTCAGGCTGAAACAGTTAAAGAAGAGAGCTAGAAATAGGTTTTCTTTCTCCAGGAGAAATGTCTTCCAAGTCCAGAATTACAAATCGATAAACTCGGATAATGTGGGGTTGCCGTGGGGTTTTGAGTCTAATGGTTAAATGCCACTTGAGTGAGTAATTGGCAATGGGAACTGGTACATGGGTGTTTTCTTCAGTTGGTTATTAGTCATCCAGCTACCGAATATGCCAGTGGATCATTAAAAATAAGTCTTCTGAATTATAAAATATGTGTCTTAGTAGTCAGTCCCTGGCTGTCCATGAGAAGAAGAAGGAGATTGAGTTAATTCTGGGATAATTTCAGGTTGATGATCAGGATCATTTCAGTGGGGGCTGAGGATGGCCAGCGTCCCTTAAGAGGCCTGGGCAAACAGACTCCACATCCCAGAGACCATTTATTTTTATGGATTCAAATCGGATTTTGAAGCATGAACCCTTGCCAAGATCTTTTCTTTATTTTTATGAAGTACGAGGTTTTGAAAATACATGAAAATCAGCCTTCATCTCTCTTCACCCTGGAAGAGCCGGGCACTTTGAGAAAAACTCTATGAGTTTCTCCTGTCACATTGACTGCCTTGTGCTCTCCTGTGGCCCTCGCTGGAGCTGTAGCTGACCCTGGGCCTTGGTTTGTTACTGTAGGGACATAGGACAGGTCCTGAGCTCACCAGGTTTTAATGAATGCTTCGAGGACCCCTTTTCCTGGGCCGTTCCTCTCTCCTTGTGCAGGAAGCTCTGTTTCAGTAGTTTAACCAATGCTTTCTGTTCATTTGGGTTTTCAGTAGGAGGACTAAGGGTGAAGACCTTGTTCTAACGCTTAGCGCTGTCAAAAGTCATTTATTTCATGAGTTCTTTGTCTTTTCCAGGCACAGGCAGTGGCTCCCTGTCCCACGCTCTCATCAGGACGGTGGCTCCCACCGGGCACCTCTACACCGTGGAGTTCCACCAGCAGCGGGCAGAGAAGGCCAGGGAGGAGTTTCGGGAGCACGGGGTGGAGCATCTGGTCACCGTCACCAACCAGGACGTCTGCAAGAGCGGCTTCGGCGTCTCCAGCGTCGCAGACGCCGTGTTCCTGGATATTCCTTCTCCGTGGGAAGCCATAGGACACGCCAAGTCGGCGCTAAAAGCCGAAGGTAACTGCTCCTATCTCTCTCTGCTCAGGAGGTGCCGTGCGTGCACATCTTGGTGTGCGATCGCGGTCCTCAAGTGTCCAAGTCTCCAGGCATTTCTGAGTGAGAAACCTTCAAAAGAGGCCTTCAATTTACAGTGTGGAAGGAGAAGAACAACTTTTTGTGCTACAGGCCTGTGCCAGCCGCTACAATGAGCAGGGGCAGTTCATAAAACCTCCTTTGAACTCCTGTCAAACGCATTTTGCGAGATCTGAGGTGTGTGGGAGGCAGCAGTTAGCAATAAATGCTGAAAGCCAATTTCTTTGGAGAACGTTTGCATAAAAGGTGTTCAGGTGCACTTCACATCAATCGCTGCAGATCTGCACCTATTTTACACAGCACCCCATCCGTAACGCCCAAGAAAATGTGGTTATACTTAAATAGGCTTGGCCCATTTCTGCCTCAGATCTCTGCCGTTGGAGCTGATGAGAAGTTTGCCGCTGGTTGCGGTGGGAACGGGACATAAATGCTGTTGTAGCTTATGCCAGGTACTCAGGATGGTGACAGCGATGAGAACTGCTGCCGAGGTGTTGCATGGATTTGTTGGTTTATTATAAATCTTTTCCCTATTGGAAAATAAGCTTCAGTGAGTAAATCATTCTTGTAATCCTGGAGTAAGTTTTCCCCTAAGCATTGTTATCCCTGCTGGGACAGGAGTTTAGTAAAACTACATGACGTGCTTTGTTAAAGTACATAATCCCAGGCCTGACTTCTGGTGAATTCCTAGGCCTTCTTGCAATCCCAGGTTTAATCTTGCTCTTAAAAGCTGCTGAATTTGCATTATTCCCTTGCTCAGGCAGGGCCAAGCCGCCTGTCAGGCTACCTCAGCTACCGACAACTTTCTAGCAAGCTTTCTGATACAACTTCTTTAAAAAGGGAATCTATAAAGAGAGATTTGTTGGCACTCGGTACCTGCAAGGACCACAGCTCAATTTGGAGCTGCTCTCCAGTGCGTCCTGGGGAAAAAAACCTCCTTTCCACTGCACTGTGCGATGCCCTTCCCGTGCTCAAATTATCTAATCTGGCGAGCACAGCGCTCAGCTGACTTCCCAGCTTAGAAGGCGCTGCATTGCACAGTCCAGCTTGAATTATTTAGGTGCTGCGTGTTTAGAATACCAAGCAGAGCTGCTCCAACAGCTCCAGGCTTCGAGTCCTTGCCTCGCTCCAGCATTCGAAATCCTAGAAAAGGCATGGCAGTCCCAAACCGGCCGTGCCATCTGGCAGTACTTTGCTGTGCTGCGAGGTTACATCTGCTTAGGCAATGTAAATAATACCTCAGAATCCCACATTTTTTGCATCGCACGCTCTGCGTGCCAGTGGAAAGTTGCCGATCCTTGCTACAGTCTTTGCTGCAAGCACCCGCCCGTGTCTGAGATCTGGTCCTGGTCTTGAGGCTCATTTTTGGGTTTCTTCGCACCTGACTGAGCTGGGGGGTGGGTTTTTATTTTGCTGGTTTGCACATGTTTTGCTGGGTCTCTTTAGTTTGCAGAAGAGGAGACTGAGGGGAGACCTCATTCATGGTTATAAATATTTCAAGGGTGAGTGTCACGAGGATGGAGCCAGGCTCTTCTCGGTGACAAACAATGATAGGACAAGGGGTAACGGACACAAACTGGAACACAGGAGGTTCCACTGAAATTGGAGAAGAAACTTCTTCTCAGTGAGGGTGACAGAGCCCTGGCCCAGGCTGCCCAGAGAGGTTGTGGAGTCTCCTTCTCTGCAGACATTCAAAACCCGCCTGGACGCCTTCCTGTGTAACCTCATGTGGGTGTTCCTGCTCCGGCAGGGGGATTGGACTGGATGAGCTTTGGAGGTCCCTTCCAATCCCTAACGCTCTGGGATTCTGTGATAAAAGCTGGTTTTCGTTTTCATCTAAAATGTAATTGTTTGCAGCAGTGATAGGTACGAACTCACACACATTTCTGCTTTATTCCAGGTCGTGGGTGGTTTTGTTGTGGGGTTTCTTTTACTGCTGTAAAATCTAAAATATGATAGAAGGGTATCTGTAACTGCTTCCCTTGCCCTACCGCAGGCAGATAATCCTATAGCGGGTTTTGGGGTTGTTTTCAGCTAGTTAAAGCAGTGAGAACTCTCTGTGCTGCTGTTCACCGCAGTTCAAGGGTTGGTGCAGTGATAACGCATCGCTGGAGTTTGGTTCTTCCCCAGCTTTTCCCTGCATGCCTGCTCTCACATCTGGATGGGGTCACATCTGGACGGGGTCACATTTGCACCGTTCATACTGGGTTTTGTTGTGGTAATTGTGCAAACATCGCAGCTGTACGGCCAAATAGGGGCAGTTTGTTCCCTGAAGTCTTAAGGTACCTTGAATGAAACCAGAGCTGAGCAAATTCAGTATTCAGCATGAGCAGCTTCCTCGTCAAAACCACAGCATTCAGTAGAGAGCAGTCAGCTGAGACGGGCTGCAAGAGAGTTCTTAACCTTAACAAACCCTTATCGAATCAGGGTTTTCTCTCCTCCTCAAGCTGAAGATGCTGAATAGCTGCAGCCCCTATTAGGCTGAGTGTTACTGATCCTCTTCACAGCGTCTGTTTATCACTCACGCTGTGCCTCGTGCTGCAGATACGCTGCTGGCAGTCGCTTGGCTCCCATTTCCAGCCCCACCACCCTCTGAGGAGCTCCAGAGATAAAAAGGCACGGCAGGGAGGAAGGCTCTCGTTCGCTGGTGATGGGCTGTGTCGATGCTCAGCCTCGCGTCTTGGCTGCATCCTCCCGTGCTGATTTCCCAGTGCTGTTTGTGAGGTCTCCGGGCACTGCTGCACTGCAGAGCTTGCCCTCAGCTCCAGACCTGCAGCACTTCACAGCATCTGCTGATTAATGCTTTTCCACGGCCAGAGCTGCAATTGCCAATGTCAAACCTTGGGGCATTTGCAAAGCTGCTGTTAACCCTTCAGGCTAAATTTTTAAAAAAATTTTTAAATTGTAAGCCTTAAAAAATATATCCTTCATATTCTCCAGTGCTTAAATGCCCTGAAACTTTTGGCTCAGCCATCTCTGCTGCTGTACGAGAATTCATCCTGAATGCTGTAGTGCTTTGAATATAACTCTGCGCCCACCTACTCTGCTCCCATCAGCGCTGCCTGTTTCTCCCAAGGCTGTGGAAGACGAGGCAGAAACCCACTTGTTCGATAGTTTTCAGGCAGATTTTAGATTTTCAGGTAGGAAGATGGAAAAATACAGCCATGTATTAGGTTGGGTGGGCCTCTTGCATTATAAATCGGTCCTTGGTGGTGGTGAAATTGCCAGTCTGAGTCACAAAATTCTTGAAACCACCCCTCTTTCATTTCCTCTCTTTCCTTTAAAGATTTTACTCTTAAATGCAGACTTGCCACTTGCTCTTAACTGTCATAAAGCCCCTAAATTATGAGTTTGTAAGTCCTTGAGACATCACCTGGGTCAGGTAATGTGGTGCTGTCGGGTCTCCCCCTAAAACTGCAGGGAGGTTCCCCCCGAAAACCTCCCAGTTTGTTCCTCTGCGTTTCCTGCCGTCACGAAGCCCTTCAGCATCGCTGTGCTCCTTGTGGTAGTTAGTTTTCATTTCCAAAGCTTTGTCTTTGTTTCATTTGCACACAGTGCACTTTAAAAGAGTCCCTGTTTGCATTTTTTCCCCTTAGCACAGCCATTGGTTGTCCTGACCTGCCAGCTTTGGTTATTGCAGGTGCTGTATAAGAGAATAAACAGTTTCTCATCCTCCCCGTAACCTGTGGTGCAGGTAAGGCATTGCCTGGATCAGCAAGTTCCAGTTTTCATCTGGGCTTGCCTCTGTCCTCCCCTAAGCTCTCAGGGAACACCCTGTCCATGTAGAAGGTCTCATGGGCTGTTTCTGTGAGCCCCACAGGTTATTCACGGCCCTGTTTTTACACCACCCAGGTGTGGGTTGGAGAAGCAGCTGAAATCCCTGGCCACGGGTCTCACCCGTGTGGTTTTTGGGCAGTACCCCATGCAGGTGGTGCTCGAGTCGTGGCGCTTCTCATGGCCCCAGGAGATTGGTTTGCAGTAAATGGATGACGCGAGATGTGCTGGCTCAAATGTCAACACCAGCCCTTGCTGCTGCGGTTCCTGCTTTGCTTCACAGGAGAATTGACTCAAGGTGAGGTTCAGGATCCACAAAGTGACCTTAAAGGTTTTCTTCCCCAGTTTGGAGCCGACTGATTTTTCCCTTTCCTTGCTGTGTGAGTTTGCCAGCGAGCAGGAATCCATTCCTCTTGAAGTCTGCGCGTACAAACGCGGAGGTGAAGGCCACGCTCGCGGAAAAATCGCATCAAGCTGCTCTTAATGAGCTGGCAAGTGATTGGGAGCAAATTTTCTCTTCTGAATCAAGAAACATCCTTTAATCCCTTCCAAGAGCCGACTCCTCTCATTTCACTTGTCAGGGAAGCGGCATCAGCTCGCCCACGAGCGCGCGCGCCGAGAGGACGTTCTGTCCCCTTTTGCAGCAGCAATATTTTTAGTGTCCTGCGAGCACCGAGTCGGTGTGAATCGCCGAGTGGACGCCTTGGGGATGCTCCTCGGCGGCTCTCCTGCCTCGCCTCTGTGATTCTTGTTATCCTGTGAGATCTGTGTAAGATCACCTTCCAACTACGGCATTGCACTCGAGTCGGAGCTGAGAGGAAAACGCCGTGCTGCGTGCTGTACGTCGCAGAATCCTTTCCTGAATCACAGGAACTTAATGGTGCCGCGCCGCATCTTTTTGCGTCTTCTGGATGGTGCTGGAACGGTGCAGAATTAACTTGGATCTGTTTTCTGTACCGTGAGCAGGCGCTGGGGTTCCTGTCCATTGGGATAAATATCCCGTATGCCAAATACCCCACATGCCAAAGATCCCGTGTTTGAAACCCCGTGCGGTTGCAAGCTGAATACGACTGGTAGAGGTGTTAGTCCTTGCGCAGGCAAACCAGAAACAGAATTGTATCAGGGGCTACGCGTGCATCAGGAGCAACTTTCACGGCTCTGACCTCCTGTGAAGATGCAGGAGCGTGCCTTGATTACTAATCAGATCCCGTCTGTTAAGACGTACAGCACTGCACGGCTGCAGATCTCCTCTTTTCTTTCCCCTTTTCCTTAAGCTCTGGTCTCTCACCATGCCAGTCTGAGTTGTACTTTAATTTTCTTGTCCTCTTGCCCTGTTGCTGCCCTGACTGCCAGGGCTGTGTGGGCTTGTTCCAGCCTACGGGTGCGGGAGGTTTAACCTCTCCATTAAATGCTCCAACCTCACTCAGTCCCTCTCAGACTGAAGGTAGGAAAACATTTAAGCCTTTCCTACAGCCTCATTATTCTCTTCTCCTCAACTGCAGCACTTGTCAGACGCGTTGTGCATGAATAAACACGTTGTTAGACAGCTCCTCAGATCAAAAGGCTCACCCAGCTCCCCGGCGCGAGCGGGATTAATCTCAGGTAATTACTGTATCGATTGATGGTGACACACAGATCCCATTAAACGAATTTAGGAACGGTGGCTTTCCCAAAAGGAGAGCTCTGAGAACACAAGCTGGGCTTGTACCAAAAGGTTTCTGTTGTGGCCATGTCCTTTCTAGTGCTGGTTCTCAGCTGCTCAGCATCCACTTTTCGCTGGTGTAAACACACCAGAATTGAACCTTCCCAAATCTTTATTTCAGACAGAAATACTGATTTTACCTTCCAACCTTCTGCTAATTGCAGCTCTCCCATCTTCTCTTCACATCTCCTCAACCCAACAAGCCCAGCCTGGAAAAATGCAGAGGAGACACCTCACCCACTTGTTGGGATCCATAAAGATTGCTTTGCTCAGTGGTTTTGCTTCAGAGCCCGTTGTAGGTGTGTTTATGTGGGAGGGATGTATAACAATAACCAGCACAATAGGTGTGAAAGGGAGAGATTAAATTGGCAGAAGTACTGACCCCACTGGATGCTCTCAGTGGATTAGTGCCTGTTGTGCTATTTCAAACTCCATACCTGAGAAGCTCCCAGCAGTGCAGTAAGTAAAAGTCACATCATTTTTTGCACTTCATAGAATCACTGAATCACAGCGTGGTTGGGTTGAAGGGACCTTTACAGCTCACCCAGTCCAACCCTGCAGTAGCAGGGACATTGGTACCAGATCAGGGTGCTCACAGCCCCATCAATATCTTGAATATCTCCAGGGATGGGGCCTGCACCACCTCTGGGCAACCTGGGCCACTGATCGACCACCTCATGGGGAAGAGCTTTTTCCTCATATCCAACCTAAATCTCCCCTTTTCCAGTTTAGAACCATCACCCCTTGTCCTATCGCTCCATGCCCCAGTGAACAGCTCTTCCCAGATTTCTTATGGGCACCTTTCAGGTCCTGGAAGGTCGCTATAAGGTCCCCCTGGAGCTTTCTCTTCTCCAGGCTGAACAACCCCAACTCTCTCAGCTGTCCCCATAGCAGAGCTGCTCCAGCCCTTGGATCATCTTTGTGGCTCCTCTGGCCCTGCTCCAGCTCTTCAATGTCCTTTTTGTGCTGGGGACTCCAGAGCTGGACGCAGCCCTGCAGTGGGGTCTGAGCAGAGCAGAGCAGAGGGGCAGAATCCCCTTCTCCGTGTATGAGCTATCCAAGACCTTTCTTCCCTACCAAGCGCTTGCAAGTGCTGTAACCCCCCCCGTTTTCTGTAACCCCTTGCCCCAAGCTGTTTACTTTGCAAGGAAGCAGCCTCATAAACCATCCCCAGTTTTGGCACTGACCATCCCCAGCCAGAACGAGGGGTGCTCTGCCTTTAATTGAGGCCTTGACGAGGACCGTGGGCGGCTCTGCAGCTCCCGTGGCGACAGCTGTGTGCAGGCTCCTTGGTTTTGGCCTGTAAATCCACAGCATGTGACTTGGAGAAGCCCCAACATATCTCAAAACCCTTGGCAGAATAAATAAGAGCAGAGTTGCCGTAAATGTAAATTTGTTTCCCTTGTTCCTTGCGATGTAAAGCCCCAGAAAGCCTGAATGAAGCCGTAGTACGTCTCTGGTCTCTCTGCAGATCCTGGCTGCGCAGACAAGGAGTTATTGTGAGCTGACATTTAGCAGAGTTAGACGTTTGTTCAGCTCCTTACACAACGAGGATGTAGCAGCTTTCTCTCTAACATATGTGCACTAATAAATAGCTTTCTAATT
>NW_010167189.1:18136-20010 GCF_000695765.1 Mesitornis unicolor
ATTTCTTAGCTTCTCTCTTTCCCATCCGCAGACGCAGTCTGAGCGTGCGTTTTCGGCCGGACCAGATGAGCTGTGTGCTGCAGGGTCACTGTGGTAGCCCTGGCCGCGCTGATGAACGTTTAAATCGAATTTCCTGCCCGTAGCGAGGGCACAATTAAGTGGGCATCAACAGTTGGTTAATAACGACACACAGCCCCATTAATCCTGCAGGTGATCATTAGATCTGCTGGGTTAATTGTCACCCTAGGGAGTTACTTGTCCAGGGCACTTTGCTCTGAGGATGCGTGATAGGAAGCCCTGGCTGCGGACACTTCATTTCAGGCCGAAAATTAACTCCTCCTTCGCGTGGGGTGGATGAGTGGCCATGGCTGGTCGGGACCCAGCACATCACCGCTGCAAGCAACGGGAGAGCTGCGGTGCCAACAGCGGCTTTTTTTAGAGACGCGACTTTAGGAACGAAAAAGGAAATAAAAAAGGGGGCAGTTTGAGATAAAGCAGCTTTCAGCACTCCCAGCGTAGCCTCTATTTTTAGCAGGGCACTTCGCTGCGGTCTTTAACCACTGCCACAACTGGTGTGTGACTGGGAGAGCCGGGAAGGGGCACAGGCCAGGTCAGCGAGCGTTTTCACCCAGTTCTCATCATTGAAACAACCACCGGGGCTGCGCCGCCCCTCGCTCCGTCCCCCTAAAGCAGCATTTCAGGAAGGGCAGTGCCCCGTGGGCCAGCGTGTCCCGGGTGAAAGCTTCGAGCAGACACCGGCCTTGTAATTCTTTGATCTGCTTTGGCGGCTGCTTTTTCGAGTAAATCCGAACCCGTCTGTTCTCAGCCGCTAAGGTGACTTTGCAGCACGCAGAGAGGTGAGGGGGCCTGGCAGCGCTCCGTAATTAGCACCAGAGTCCTGCACAAGGGGTCGGTTGTCACTGAAAGTCCTGTGCTGGAGCGCTGGAGCTTTTTCTGGTGCGATCCCCAGCAAAACGGGGAGCTCGGCTAGCGGGGTAAAGCCGTAACGGCAACTTCCATGGCCTGGGCTGTGTGCGCACACAGCGTGGCTCCCGGAGCAACACAGCCGCCTTGGTCAGCCTGCGCACACACACACACACACACACACATACACACACGTATATGTGTACGCACACATATACACACATACATAGACACACAGACTCACATATACACACACGCACATAGACACACATATACATATACAGAAACACACATACACGTACACATACACACACACTGTGCACACACACAACACACACAAACACATACACATACACAAACACACATACATATACGACACACACACACACACACACACATATATACACATATATATACACAACACACACACATACACACACATACACACACATACACACACATACACACACAAACACACACACATACACACACACATACACACACAAACACACACATACACACACACGTATACACACACACATATACATGGACAGACACACATGTACACATACACCACACACACATACACACACACACACACACAAACACACTCACACACACACACACACACACTGCACTGGAAGCCACGCTGTGCAGCATGGAGAACGGCTTCAGCTTTGTGTTGGTGCCAGTCCCAGGTAGCGATCCCAAAGGAGTCGCCGCTCTGAAGGGGTCAATTTTAATGGGTTTGTTGCAAACAAATGTGGTGGGCAGCACTGGGCGAGGAAGATGAAGGAGTTCGCTGGAGTATCGTGTAGAGTTGTCCATGTCTGAGTTTGTGCTGACACTTTAAACCTGCACCTCAGTCTCTCATGGAGATTTTCTTGAAGGATGTTTTCACTTTGTCTATATAATAGTATATATTTATATTATATATGTTATATACTATA
>NW_010167190.1:0-2086 GCF_000695765.1 Mesitornis unicolor
GGTCAGTTTTGGGTCATCTGTCCTGTCAGCTCCTCCCCACAGGTGCAAATTTGGCACCCATGGTGTGACAGTGCCCTTGTCATTGTTTACATAACATACAAGCATTATCACTTGTAGAAGTGAACACTGTCTGGAAAAACATGCTGTTAGTTTCAGCAAGTACAGCCACTTAGAAGAGACTTAGCTGAAAAGTAAAATCACTAAATAGAAAATTAGTTCTATTTAGCTCAAATCGGGACACAGCAGTATGGGCCACACCAGGTATCTTGCACATGTCTATTTTGTGTGATCTTGTTGCACACACAGAGTAACTGCTCTCCCAAACATGCAATGACAGAATAAAAAAAAAGGCAGGCACAGCACAATTCTCAGAAAACCTGTTCCCCGTGTGCTCTTCCTACTGGGCAAGGGCTTTCACAGCAGAATATGGGCAATCCCATTTTATCTGGGATGTCTATCAAGCCTAATCTGTTTTTCCAAGTGTAGTTTAAATATTTCATGTTCAACGGCTTCTCAATAATTCTGTGCTACGACAAAGAGTGAAGACAACCTGAAATGAGCAAAGACTGAACGGGTAATTTAAGTATTTGCCTGTAAGCTTTTCCTCCTGCCCTCATACAGACCTGCACTTTACATAAGAGAGAGATTTTCCAAACTGAGGAAATTAAGGAAGGGGAGAGGCTGTCAAATCGGCTCTTGTAACTTAGCTCTGAGTCTAGTTGGGAGAACAGGCATTCTACCCAGGATGTGTGCGTGTGTGATTTTCGTTTTGGCTAATATTTTGTTTTCCTGGGTTCTACTTAAATAGAAGTCTGGAAGCATTTAAATTATACTTCTTTGGAAAGTGATTACCTCCCTTCTTTCACACATGTATCTGTCACACAAACTACCAGTAAGATGACATTTTTCTTTTTGTGTGTCTTTATTATTTTTTTCTGCCAGTTCCATGCTCCTGGTTTTTTCCTTTCTCTTCCTTGCTGCTCTGTATCTTTATCCTTCCATTCCTCCCATTTCTACCTTACTTATTTTGTCTGCAATCAGTACAAAACAATCCAGCTCAACAAGTGTCTATCACGATGGGAGCAGTAATATAAGTATTAATAATGTCCTACTGTTAGGACAAAGCAGCATGACCTTAGGGAGCATATACAATATGTAGGATAATTGCAAAAGTCATATTCCCTTTGGCAGCCTATTACTATTACATATTTTGTATCAGCCAAGAGAGGCCCTGGGGCTACTATTTTGTTTGTCTGGAGTCTCTGTGCTAGATAACATGTATAGGAAATTTAGTTCATATTTAACCCTATATTCTGTAGATGAAAGCCATAATACAATGTACCTGGATTTCATTATCGATCAAACCACCAAGGAGGGAACTCATAAAACTCTTGGTTTGTCAGTTTTAAAATTCTCCAAATTGCTTTGATGCAAGCATAAAAAAACTTCTGGATTACACGAACAACTATTTGACAGACCTCATCCTTTAACTGTAGCAATTTCTACCTTAGTGCACCACTCACAGTAATTACGCAATGTTCTGAAAATTATTAATTATATCACTTCATTTTGGAGAGAACTGACTGTACTGAGGAGATACTGCACAATAAACTCACAGCAGCACTATGTTTTGCTGCAGGAGTCTTTGCTCCAGCCATTATCATTCATATCTGCTGAGATCTCAGCTGAGCGAAGTATCCCTAACCTCACCAAAATTCAGTAAGAAGATCTGTGGCCTTAGGACCCGAGACAGCAAAGTGACCCAGAAAGTCATGGCCACTGAAATGCTGTATGGAAACCTACAGACACGTGGTGTGGCATTGGTGTTACTATTAACCAGCAAATATTCACAACGTATCACAGTAAGTGAGAGCAATCAGTTCCCTTGGCAATCACAGTAAAAGAAATCAAATCAAACTAAGAACTGACAGGCAGCCATGGAATTACTGCTGTTGTGTATGTTTAGTTTTCTAAAACCAAAACAGAATTCAAAATCTTATCCTCTCTTAAATTTTCAGTAAAATTCCACCATGAAGTGCATTTCCATGCAAGATAACTGGAGATTAAGCAGTACTTTGCTCTAATC
>NW_010167191.1:0-34890 GCF_000695765.1 Mesitornis unicolor
TACCGGGCTCACGGCCGGGTCGGACGGGGGCGCCCCTCGTTGCTGGGCTGTGGAGAGAGGGTCGAGGCCACGGGGTACGGGCGGAGTGCGAGCTGTCGGGAAGGCTGCCCACTGCCGAGAGAGGGGTTCCGTGCACAGGCAGGTGCGGTGGGCTTAGCGCCGTCTCCGCTGGAGGAGTGCGTCCGTCTGCCTGGACCCTAACCCCACGCTGAGTGCTAATCCCCTGTTAAATACTACATCCAAGTTGCTCAGGAAGAAATGCCTAACCCCAAACGCAGCAAAGCTTAGGATGTGAGCTAAAAATGAGATATATGGCTCAACAAGTCGACAAGGTCTAAACTAGCGGTAAGGCAGACTGCTATTGATCCCTGCATAGATCTGTCCTCTAATGCCTCATCACAGTGAAATGTGTGAAACCTTCACAAGACCTTCATAAAGTGGGAAATGCAACAGCTGTACACTGAAGAAGAGAATACAGAGGTGCAGACATATCTCTTTCTCATAAAGAGGTCTTGTGATTGCTGAGATGGAGATGAAATGGGTAAACAGAAATGCATCTTCAAAGAAAATGGTAGAAATTTTGGCAAATACAACAAAATGATTGGCAAGAGCTCCATATTTACACTGGGGGCAGAAAAAGGCAAGTTTTGGGTTGCGCATTTTTTTGTCTGTTTGTTTGTTTTAAGACAGATTTCCATATTTCACTGTGAAATTGCCTCAGCAGATGAGGCAGAAGTGAGTTGTTTCCTGTGCACTGCTCAGCATCGCATCCCACATAGTAATCCCTGTGAACCCTACTGTGGCGTTGTTCGTAGCCTGCATGACTTGGAAGTTAAGCTTCGTCAAATCCGCTGACGTCACTGCTCATTTTTTACTTTTTCAGGCTAAATATACTGACGTGGTGCACCACTGGAGCTCCTGTCACAAGGCTTCTTTTGCAAATCTGCCTGTCCGAAGTCCTCTGCTGAAGGTTTCCCAAACGGTGGTGTCTGATAGAGTAGGCAGTAGTGGCTGCCTGAACATTCAGACAGCACACTTGGACCCACTGCTGACTGCTCTCAGTTAATCTTTATGTGGCTAGCAGAATTTTCTGTTAAGCTTCCTTCTTCTAGCTGATCCCTAACACCAACTTAAGCTTAGCAGTGGTCATAGTGTGGCAATTCAGTTGCGTCTGAAGTTTAGGGATGAGGCTTATGAATGTACTGAGAATTGCTCTTTTATCTGTGGATCTAGGAAAATGTAGCTATAAACTTGTGTCTGTGTGGCCTTCAGCTCCAGTTCCAAGCTGTAATGCTATCTCTAACTGGAGGATCATTCAGAGCCTGGGTATCCATGGCTTCCTAATAACTGAGCATAACATACCTAAACGTTCAGGTGTTTTTCAAGGACCAGACAAGTTTTGTCTTGCAGCACCAAGCCAAGCACCAAAACCTCCCATCATGAATCTTGAGACCAAGCCAAACCATAACCGTACTGATAATTGTAACATAGGGACGTAGTGCTGCCTAGAAATTAAATACAACATGTCTGAGGGTATCAGCCTTTTATCTTATCACTGAGGGCCTGGGAGAATTCTGCAATGGAGATATGATGCTGCAGAGCCTCCTGTCCTAAGCACTAAATATGAGCTACTCATAGCATCATTTATGGCTAAAGAACCTGTTGATCTCTGAACGTTCAATATGAAAAATTTGAATTCATTGAGGCAGGTTGCAATCCTACCACAGGCTGGACAGAATTAATCAATAAACTGCACAGAACTGTATGCTAAATCTTACTTTCAGACCTTACTTTATTCCTGGCATGGGTGATGGCCAAAAATTCAGTTTTATCCAAAAGTTAATCGGAAGATGTTTAAATATGCCGATACTGATTTTACCACTTATCTTACCTCAAGCGATGACGCTGTTATGGCTCCCGCATTGATCATGGCTCAGTAACCCCATTCTGTCTGACAATTAAAAATTATACATTTTAATCTACTTATCTCTGAGCAGGTTTGGCAGAATTGAGCAACAAAAATTGTTTAGCAAAGCCTCATTTCTGGAATACTAAATGAGAGCCTAATTGTAATCCTAACCCTGCCTTGACCTCTGGCCAGACACTTGCCATCAGTGGAAAATTAAGAATAAATATTTGACTGTAGTGACACCAACTTTCATCTTTTGCGAGCGTTAAAGATTTAGACAATTAATTTGCCCCTCTAGTCTCTCTTGTTCCAGACTTTATCCCCAACTCTAATCCTACTTTTGACCACAGCTTAGAAACCCAGAATTTGGCATTATCATCTAGTGGTGTCAGACCTTGGCTTTCCTCTGCAGGTCTGACAGAGGTCAGTAATAAATCTGACTCTTCAGGTCTTGCTGTCCCTAATTTTAACTCGAATCCCAAACATACCAGCATTATGCACTGTACTCTCATTGCCATCAGACAATGGGTATCTACTTGTGTTACCCCTATCTTGCAGAATTCAGCAAATATCCAACTCTCTGTCCACGTATCTTTAATCCTGTTTCTAACTGAACCGCCAGCCTTTACTATAGACCAAACATTTTTCCTTTGCTTCAAAATTAGGAATAAGACATTTGAGTCTACTGACACCAGAGTGCTGTGTTTGCATGGTCAAGGGAGAGCCTTGCACCTGAGATATGACCCTGCTTAACCCGAGCTGTCTGAGTGTCTCTGGTATGGATAATCTGTTTATTCAGTGATTTGGCTACAGAGAACTGAAAATTCAGTGTTCCAAAAATAAGTGTTCTCAGCCCTTCAGTGGTGAATAGATAGCGTAGTTTGTTTGTATTCAAGGGGAGCGATGCTGATTTATGCCAGCTCATTGATATGGTTTGGTACATATAGATCTTTATGACTGAAAAAGCCTAATGACGCTTTTCTATGCGGGCTAAAGGATCCTTTTGCTTTTATACCAGAGCGTGTGTAGAGCCTTGCTGAGTAAAAATCAAGATGGATCTATAAAGAATATGAGCTGTTAGCTATATCCCTGTGTCCTGCTAGGCTTGTGTATGCTTTATTTTGTCCAAAGGGTGTGAGCTAGCATGTGGGAATAGCATCTTGAGAACGTGACATAATGCTTGGAGGAGTTGAAGGAATGACTGCAAGTCTCTTTTTTTAATTCAATATCAAACATAGTGGCACTGGAATGTCCGATTATGACCTGTTCCAGTGCTCCTAATTACATCTGTGACATGAATGGCCATAGCAAGGAACTTGGGACATTAGAGTTAGATTTTACAGAATACTCTGCTCTCAATTTTTGTGATTAAATATCATCTTTCTTGACAAAATGCCACCTGATGTACATGAAATTTGCAATCGTCTTGTTTGGACCAAAATGCTGAACTAAGAAACTGAACTGTACCTTAGATTGCTTCTTTACTTTTGGGGACTGAAACGTCTTCAACTTTGTTTTCAAGTAGGCAGTCGGGCTTGAGTGGGGGACGCTGTCTGTCACCAACATGCTCTTGGATAGGGTAAATCTGTGTGTAGCTGGCGCTTCTGGAAGGTAAAAGAAGGGAAATGCACATTCGATTGGAGAGCAAGTGAAAGCCATAGGTAACTCTCTTCCTGCCTGACACTATGAATAAGCATCTTCCACCAGTGATGCCTTAGCGTAACAACGCAGTCTTCAAAACTTGTGCTTACGCAGTGCTTGGAGGACGTGATAAGGACCTCTCACTTGGTATAGCCAGCTCACCACCATGGCTGTTTCGATCCAACGTTTTGTAGTCTTAGCATCATGTTCATTTCGCATTAATGGTGAGTAAAGCTGATTAGCTGCTGTTTTAACTGCAGGTAACTTGTCGTTACTGGCAGGAAACATGTTTCATCTGCATAACAGTTTCATGTGAGCAGTGGGGAACATTTTCTATTAGCGTTTGTTGATGTGAAACATGTTTCTTACTGGAATTATATTTGGGACTGGAAGAGAACTTGATTTTCATCCCTAATGCCAACTAGAAAAACTGCATCATGAAAAGGAACTTTCTGATTCTTTCCCAGCAATGGTATTTTCAATACTACTTCTAATGTGTCCGAGATCAGTCTCTAGCCTGCTGTTAGCTATATACACGTAGCTACAGAAGCTAGAATCAACCTTCTTAATGCTGCCCAAAATATATAAATGTCAAGTGCATACACAGGCTGGGGTGAGGGAAGACAGAGACCCATTCCAGAGAGGCCATGGTACACAAGCAGTCTCTGACTGCTGTGTTCAGGTGGGAGCTTGAGCTCTGTAGGGCCCTTAGACACACGTCAGCAGTGTATGCCCTTCTCTAATCCTGGCAGTGTGACAGCGTTCCTCTTCTCTTATATACCAAGTGATTCTGTTCATACCTTTTTTCTTAAAATTGTTTTTTATTTACTGTAATGACACCTACCAAAGCTCAATGCAGCCAGAAGCATGAGTTTTGAAAATGATAGAATAGTGACGCTTGCTTTATTAAGAAATATTTGGCTTCCTTTCTTTGCTCATGCTTTCCAGATAGGGAAGCCTTGTACAGGGTTGTGTATGTTTTATAAGTTTGGGTCAGTATCTTTCTGAAGTGCTGTCATATAATAACTAATTACATTACCATTGTAGTGCCAGCCATTCTGAAGGATCTCAAAGCACACAGTCATCCTGAGTTAGGAGAACAAATGTAATGATATGACTGTGTCATCAGTAAATACTGAGAGACTTTCCTTGAGAAATGTAGCCTCTGCTGGCCTAGAAGCTGGAAGTTGCTTAAGAGTTTGCATCAGAATTACACAAACATTTTGGTGAACAAGCAGAGAAGAATTCCCTATTTGCTATAAATCAGAAAAGGAATTTAGAAAGATAGTTGCCTTGCAACTTAATCATTCTCACAAAAAAGTCTTTGCTTGCCCCAGGCTGTAAAAATTACGTAGGGTCACGGCTTTATTACTTATTTGACAGAAGTGGCCTCTTGATTCTTGGCAATCCAGAAGCGGAATTGTTTCCAAGTATTCATTTATAGTGGGGGACCTCCTTGTGCTTAAGGGCCTTGCAGTCACAAAACACAGTCCCAGAGAGCTTTGAGCACAGGTGTGACCTGGGGACGAATAACCTATTTCTGATTTTGCTGACTTAAATCAGGGAAACCACCAACTACATTCACTGCTGCGAGCCTCACTTACTAGTATTTATTAGTCATGTTGCTGGAATGCCAAGGAAGCATATTACCTACGAAGGCATCACTGTGCTAGGCAACATATGAATGCACAACAAGTAAAAGATTATTCCTTGCTTCAAAGCTCTAGCAGTCTAAGACAGAAGATTATGGCCTGATCAGGTGATTATAATTGACTCAGAGAAGACAGTGCTTTTGCTTCTGATAGAACAAAACAAAACAAAACAAAACCCACAAAACTCAGGCCAAAGCACTGTTCCACTCCACTTATTTGGATTGAGGGAAGAGTTAAAGAACAGAAGCACATGGGAAAATCTAAAATCATCTTCTCGTTAAATTGTCTCAAGAGTATGGGGAGGAAAGAGGACAGAGGAAAGGCAAAACAAAGCAAAGAGAGTCTGAAACTGGGACTGCTCTGTTTTTCAGCCATTTTTCCAAGACATGTTGGAGACTTTTATGCATTACCACGGTGTTTGGGAATGAATATTTGTTCAGTGAGATATGACTCTCCCATGGCAGAGCAGTGAGATATAGGATATTTTGCTTGTTGGCAGCAGATTTCTGGCTATGTTTTTATTAGTGCAGGTTTTTCTATATGAGTACAGCTATTTATCTAGCAAGCAGGGCCAGCAGATAGAAAGTTGAAGAGAGAGCCAGCACAGTCCTAAGCTCTGTCAGTGGATAAAACCCCTTAAGGCAAAATATCTACAGGATTGGGCCATGTGCCTGAATTAGAGGAAATGCTGTTACATTTTCCCAGTCACTTCAGTATCCTGCAGTTCTTGCACTTCCACAAACCCAATTTAACGCAGCTGATGCAATGCCATACCGAGGGTGTGTGGTCAGCTGCCAGTGTTCAGTCTTGGATCTTTCAATTCATGAGCTAGGAGATGGAGCTTTTTACTGGAGGTTGTAACAGGCTGATGACCTTTAGTGTTTTGCCCAGTTACCACCAGAGGTGGTCAGACAGTTACCCCAAGGGGCTTTGAATTACACCAGCATCTGGAGTTTGCTGGTCTGATCTGACTGCATGGTCACAGTGGAGGTATAAGAATCCAAATAGGTAGCCTGAGTCTCTGGAGTAATAATTTGGGTGTGATTTCTGGGATAAAATCACACACTGAGGTGTTCTGAAGATTGTGGGAATTTTGCTTGAATTTAAACTGGATCAGCCCTGTGAGACCTGATTTTTAATTCATACTTTGCATGTGTGGCAAGTGCTCTTGGAGGTAAGCAGACACTTTACTAGAGAGGGAAGCAAAGACAAAGGTTACCAAGTGAAACAGCAGAGTCAGGAACCAACTGTAGGACCCTCATTTCCAAGTTCATTCCCTAAACTCTTGATGTTTTGCTTGAGTAGCTGCTGAGAACAGAGAAGAAAAGACAGTCTTTGCTCTAGAGATTCAGAAAGAAACTGTAAGATAAAAGACAACTAGTGATGAGAATAGGACATGACTGGGGGAATGTATGGAGTCTGTCTGAAGTAGCCTCAGCAGAATAACCAGATGAGATTAAGGTTTCTGAAAATGTCATTATAAAGGACCTCACAGTTGAGCTTTGATGGAGACCAATGAAACAAGCTAGGGGCATTTATAAGGAGCTCTGTTCCTTCATGAAGGGCGACCCAGGAGGAGGCACAAGGGCACCAATTTGGAGATCCAGCAATTAACAGTGGGTCTGGGAGTAGAGGCAGGCAAGAGGTGAGGCTCTCTTTTCTTGCCTAAAAGAAGAGATGTTAAGAGTGTAGGTAACTGTGGAAGTCCTTGAGAGGGAAGACAAGGAAGTGGAGAGGCACTCGAAGAGGGTGGCTGTGCTAACAGGTAGGCTAGGAAGGTCAGTTGTGCAGTAACGTAGCAGAAGGGCACAGCAAGTTTCCAGGCCAGCAAGATGAGAGCTGTAAAGCTTTGTGGTTATGTGGACTACGCAGTTATAGCTATGTCTTGGATCATCTAGAGGCTGTGCCTTTATATTCTGTTTTTAGCTCCTCCTGTAATTTGGTATGATCTGAATATGACCTGCATAGTGGAGAGCTTGAAATTGCAGCCAGCCTACAGTTAAAGTCAACTAAGTAGAGTCAAAGTGATCTTCAAAGGTCCTTCCATAGAAGCATGTAATCAAACTATTATGTCAGGGGGAAAAAGCATACTCTTAAGCAAGTAGACATGCAGCATTCTGAGATCTGCTGTGTTTTAATATGCTATCGTTTTCAAGCAGGTTCTAGCCTGTTAAGATTATAACCTCTGGCTATGCTACAGAGTGTAAGGGAAGCATCGTTGTTATGCCCAGCTTGAGGGGAGAGTGATTTCTGATCAAGTCCACTGGGGCTACCATCACGTGCAGCGATAGCAGATTAATAATTTGCAAAGCAGTTTGGGATCCTCTGACAGAAACAGTGCAACAGTACAATTTTGCATCTGTATTGCTTTAACTGATATTTTACACTTATCAACTGCCTTGATCTTATTTTGCAAATGTTATACAGCATCCTCCTTAATGCTGGCACAAATACAAAGCCATTCCTACGAGTCCAGACCCACTCCCATGCAGCTTGCCCTGTGACTCAATGTAAGGTTGTTTTGAAGCATACGGAATTCCAGAGAGAAACAGAAATACCAGCCTTTGTATTGTCAGTATGAGATGAAATAAATACATATATATATATATATGAGTTAAATATATAAATATATTTCTGTAGTTAGGCAACTTAAAGTATCCTTGTGTTTTATAATAGTGCAACCTGTGTGGTTCATTCCACAAGATCTTTAATAGCAAATAAATAGGCTTTTAAGACCTGAAGGTGGTTTATCTTGTATTCTGGTACAGTTCAGTTTTCTTTATATTCCCTACTTCAGAGTTTATTTTTGGAACAAGATTGGTATTGTTTAGAAACTCAGACTTGGATTCTTTAAGAAACAGACCTTTTCTGAATCATTGTGTCCCTGGTATCTGTTTATTGGCTCTAATCCCGAATTCTTTTTCACATGTGTTTAGTTTGATTTCAGAATAATTGCCTAGATGTATAAAATAAAATGCAGAAATAAATCTGTGCAGATCTAGAGCCTGTACTAATCAATATAACTGCTCTTTTGGACTTCTGTCATATCTATCTCACAGTTTTCGTTTGAAATATCCTATGTGAGTTCTGCAGCAAAAAGATTTCTCTTATGAGATTAAAGTTGCAGCAATAACGGCAATTACAGTATTAACGGACAATCTTTTAAATGACAGCTTTTATTCACATCTAAAGCACTTCTGACATCACCTGATCATTGAAAATCACCTTGCTTCGTGTAGAATAAAAGAGCTGTATATACAAGTGCACACCAATACAGAAACAACACAGAAATTTAACAGCAGGCAATAAAAAATACCAGAGCTAGTGAATAATTCCGAGTTACTTAAGTGGCTGGCTAATGTGGTTTGTGCTGAAGTGTGAAGAATCCAATGCTCCAGCATCACGATCCTTGTGCAGCGTCCAAGGTCCGTAAAGCCCGCAGATGGTCAAGTTTGCCATTGCAGATCAGGGCCCACAAGTTTTGTCATGGTTATGTGGAACTTGTGTAGAATGGAGGCTGGTTTTGTGTTTAAGGCATTTGAAGATGACTCAGAAGGACTGTTCTGTGACCTGGAGAACAAAATGTATTTGTCTCATGGTCCTTTCATAAAATGGGAGAATATTACTGGCTTGTATCACAGGGGGTTTATGCAGGGAAGCGTGGACTTGATTCTCATTGAAGTTAGCTCACTATTAAAGTTAAGTATAAACTCTTTTTTGAACAGGAATTAGAATAAGCATGGGCTTATATGACTTTTCTGACTTGGGGTGCATAGCTCTTGTATGTGTGAGTTACTTCATTGCTGCTGCTGAAGAGGCTCTTGGACAGAAACTGCGAGTGTGACACCATGTCCAGTTCAATACAGAAGTTGGTGGAAGGATTCCCACTGACACTCTGGGATATCCAAGCCAGTCCTCCTGTTTTATCACAGCATTTGCATTCTTGTTCTCAGACTCGCGTTGAGGTAATCTTTTCCTGACTGCTTTTGTCCTAGTTCTCTCCATTCTCATTCTCGAAGTTTTCAGTAGACTTGATAGCCTGTTTCTTAGTTTCTCCTGTAGATGTCTGATTCAGGGGGATAGACTTTGTGCACTACAGCAGGGCTGATGGCAAGTCTTCTGCCTTCTAGTTTAAGGTTAGGAAGAGAACCTTCTGTTGGAGGAGAACCACCACGGCACTGAAAGGTTATTTCATGTCAGAAGTGAGGATTCTGCTCTCAGCAACCCTAGCATCTAGTGAAATCAGAGGAAATGCTCTTCATTTACGTAGATATGAGGGCCTGAGCCTTTTACAGTAAGATTTGTCTAGGAAACAGTCTTGACCTGTAGCTGAGCATCCAAAATGGAAAATTTGTTCTAGTGAAGCAATTGTAAGTGTGAAGGGATGTGAGTTCCTTTGTGGGAAGTTTCATCTGGATGTACCAGGAGCTGGCAGAACACTAGTGCCTGCCGAGTCCTTGAAAGTACCTACATCAGTGTGAAACTACAGTTGGTGATCTGTGTGTGGCTGAGCATGAGAATGCAGTGGTGAGAGTACATGTGCCTGCCTGCATGACTGTGAGGACTGTGAGTACCCGTGTGGGGGCTTGGCAGCATGGCTGGTGTGGTGTGCAATGTGTTAGGCCTATCTGTATGTCCGTGTCAGCACAAGCATGTGTGTGCAAACATGTAAGTGAGCCTATATGTGAATGCCATGGGGAGGACATAGCTCTAAATGCATATGTGAGCATGAGCGAGTTATAGCATATCCATAAGTGTAGAACGTAGGCATAAATGAATGTGTATGTTCCCAGGTGGTCTTAGAGGGAGAGATCCTGTTCCAGACACGGCCTCTGCTCTGTCCTGCCCATTTCTGTACGTGTATTAGCTTTAAAGATGAAAAGCGCCCCAGCTTGTCTTTAGCCTGGGCATCACCCCTGAGTGCACAGTTGCTATGCCAGCTCAGTGTGTTTGTGTGCTCTTGTGAGAGAGTTGGTAATTGTGAGCGCTCCCTAAGAGAATCTCTGGGGCCAGGGGATACAATAGGCAAGGGTCTAGGGTCTGAAACTGTAGACTTTAATAAAGCCACTGACAGCAAATAAGAGCCTGACATGTGAGTCACATTACTGACAACAAGGGCTGCTTTGTAGTCCCATCTGCACCCTGATCGGGTCCCGTACAGTAACTGAAAGGACAGAACAAACTGCTGCTGCCTTCAATAAATACAACAGTGCCACAAAGGCAGCTGAACAGACCAACTTTGTGTGGCTTTGCTGCAGCTGAGCTCCTCTCCTAGCTCTCTTCTTTGCCTCCCCCACCAATGGAAATGACTGATGTTACCCTGTGAGGGTTTCTCAAGAGCCTTGGGTATGTGCTTGGCCCCATGGCAGTCATTACACGCAGCCCTGGAACACCTCTTCCCTGCCTCCCCCTGCGCTGCCATCCTTCACAGCCCTCTCCTTCTCTGAGCCTGCGGACTGAGAGAGCCCCAGGGCCTTTGCCATGTAAGCCAAGTTACTAGGACCTCCTGCCCTTGCCTGGGGTAGCCAGCACTGGGAGCTTAGCAAAGCCATACAGCACAGTTGTATGAGCACAGTTACTTGAAATGTCTATGGTCAGATTCCCACTGGAGTGGTCACGATGAAAACATTGGACTTGCCAGCACAGTCACTTGAATGCCTTTCAGACCCTTAGTGGTTGGTTGCCTCCCTAGCTCAGGTAGCATCAGAGGATGACAGTGTTTGCTGTTTATCCAGGTGTCACCTAGCATAGACCGAAGCATTTTTCCCTGGCTGCCCTCAGGGCCTCTTGTTCTTCCCTCCTTCTGGGCCTCTCCTCTTTGGCTTGGAGACTTTCCCAGTGAAGCACTTTCACATGGGAAAAAAAGCCTTGTAGATCAATCCCCCTTCAGCGGGAATTTGTGCCACTGTCATGTCTTTCTCGGCAGTTTTGTGACCACTCTTTTTTAGTTTGTCCCAGTAGCCCTAGAGAAAAGGTCCTTGCTGGTCCTGACAGCATGTTTTGGCAGGTGTCAGAAGAGTGGTATAAGTCCTGGGAAAGATCACTGGGTTATAAATCAAAATATAAGCCTGTGGGTGCCAAAGGGGTGACGTTAAGTATCAGGATAACGTCAGTGCAAGCGTGCCTGTGTTATCTATCCTGGCACTCAGCATGTCAGCCCACCTAGGAAAAGTCTGAATTCCTGTCTACCTGAAAAAAAAAAAAGAACATAAAACTCAACCATTTATGCCCAGCAGAAACTCTGCTTCCTTCTATGTCATGTAGAGCACGCAGAACTGAGTTCCCTGAAGGTTAGAGATCGTCCTGTGTGGGACCTGTACCATTTGCCCTGTGCTTCTACAGCATGTGATGGAGCCTGTAGCCTGCCCTGTTGGTGTATGTGCACAGTCTGATTGGCAATGTCTTCAGCCAAGATCTCAGCAGTAGTGATTTGTTCCTAAGGTATAAGCTTTACCTACCTTAAAGGGTCAGATTTTAATCTGGCAACTAGTATATTGTAGCTTATAGGTACAAAAATTACTAGGGGTGAAATGCAGCAGATCTTTCCTTGGGAAGGAGATCAGACTTCAGACAGTAGATGAATCCAGTTTCTGAGCATCTTTAGGGAATCCTACAAGACAGTCTTCTGTAGAAAAACCTCCCTGTGACTTCACATCCCCTTCTGTTCAGCCAACCACTCCAGATAGCATTAAGCAAAGTACAGAGCATAGACCAAACTGGCTAAAACAAAGCAGTAAGGAGCAATGCGTCATAGAGTTGTATGCAGAAAAGAGAGGAGGATTCCACAGGTGTCATGTAGAAAATGGCCAGATGCTGTTTTGTGTAACACTATGATATTTCTTATAATTTTAATATGTGGACCTACTAGAAGTTCCTATTCTCTTTGTATCAATAATATATAAAGAATTCACCACCACTGTTCTGAAATAGCCTACGTAGCTGAGAAGCAGCACGAGAAATCTGATGTCCTGTAGCAAATCACAGAATCACAGAATGTTAGGGATTGGAAGGGACCTCAAAAGCTCATCCAGTCCAATCCCCCTGCCGGAGCAGGAACACCCAGATGAGGTTACACAGGAAGGCGTCCAGGCGGGTTTTGAATGTCTCCAGAGAAGGAGACTCCACAACCTCTCTGGGCAGCCTGGGCCAGTGCTCTGTCACCCTCACTGAGAAGAAGTTTCTTCTCAAATTGAAGTGGAACCTCCTGTGTTCCAGTTTGTGTCCGTTACCCCTTGTCCTATCATTGTTTGTCACCGAGAAGAGCCTGGCTCCATCCTCGTGACACTCACCCTTTAAATATTTATAAACATGAATGAGGTCTCCCCTCAGTCTCCTCTTCTGCAAACTAAAGAGACCCAGCTCCCTCAGCCGCTCCTCAGAAGGGAGATGCTCCACTCCCTTGATCATCTTTGTAGCCCTACGCTGGACTCTCTCCAGCAGTTCCCTGTCCTTCTTGAACTGAGGGGTCTGTGGTCTGTGCTGAAAATGTGGTCTGTGCTTTTCAGGGAAGTGTCTGGAATTTTTCAAAATTAATTTAGAGCATCTTATGTCACTGTTAAAGGGGAATGTAGATTCCCCAAATCCTAGTCCAGTGCTTTGATCCCATAACAAGCTTCCCTTTTGCTTTGGTGTCTAGGTTAAGACCTGGTCAGGGCAAAGCATGAACTTGTGGTCACTGTATCTGATGGTGGGCGTCAGTGCCCTCAGCCCTCATTTCTGCTGTAGAGGCTTCAGCAGAGGTGGTCCAGCTGGGTAAAGTGGGAAATGACTTTCAAGCTTGAGGTCTACTGCAACAGCATCTGTGCTTTCCTCTGGAGCACCTCCATCTCTTGAACAGGCAGGACCTCTGGAATCCCATTTCTAGCAACTCGATACCTCAAGAGAAGATGTGTTTCCTAGCAGGAGATGGAAAGATGGAGCCCTTGAAGAGCAGGAACATCCTGTTGCCATGTGGTAGGAAGAGAGGAAAGGGAATCTGTGTGCAAGTCTGGCACAGCTTTAACCTGCTTTTATACTTTCTTGTATTTGCATTGTTTCTGTTTAAAAAGATGCTGTCATAATTGGGGGAAAAATATGTTGTTGTTAACACTGTGTACAAAGCTGGAGAAAGCAGTGCCCGAGGGTGTCTTACGGGAGTGGATACCTTACAACCCTGGAATGCAAAGGCTTTGTATTTATGGAAAGAAGCTGTTTTAAAAGTCTTTGTCAGACAAGACAGATAATTCATGGAGTGCATGTTGGGGTATGGCTGTTAAAGCACAGACACCACACAAATGAGGAAGCAGTAAGTGATGAGAAGAACGTGGCAGCGTGAGGCAGAAATGCCTGATGGGGACAGTGGTTAATAAAGACTGGCTAGGGAAGGAGTGAGTGGTAGGAGTGGGCTGGGGTGGCTGTGTGGCAACACATCCTACAGGTCAGTGCCACCTTACTGCCTGGGAAAGCAGAGGACAGAACCCTGAGACTTGGCACAGGCATGCTCGATCGTGCATTACTGCAGGTAGTAGGAAGCAACTTGCTGCCCCAGGTGTTCCTGCAGCAGGAAATCAGAGGGAAGAGCTTTAAATTCTTCTTGCTGTCCTTTGAGAAAGGTGCAGTTACTAATTATTTGAACTCCTGTTTTTCTTTCCATTTCTCTTTCTTTTCTCCCTTCATTGAAGATTTGGTTGGTTAGATCATTTGAGTCGTCAGCTCATTGAGTGCCCAAGTAGTTTAGTTTAATTTTCCCAGGTTTCTAGGTTCTCAAAGTGCTCTTTACTAATGACCTCTAAAAATTGAACCTGGCTCTGTTGTTAAATAAAGCCTGGCACAAGGGTTATAATAAAATGGAGTGAAAAGTCAAGTGCAAACGTTAAAAAAAAATAAATCTTAAGACAGTCAAACTTTGGAAAAGAAAAGGCTATGGAAGGCGTTGGAAATTAGTTTTACACTTTACCATTATAAAGCTGAAGCCTTATTCAGTTCTTCCAGCTGGGATATCTTGAATGCAGAACAGAACTAGGGGCTGCATTGGTAGCCCATGAAGCTTGTGGCATCTTAGCCTGTACAGCCTCATCTAGCATGCCAGAAAGTGGAGGAAGAGACAGGATAGTCAGAATTAGGCTACCAATTTAAAGGTGAGCATACCAGTGTCATCGCCCTCTTTTTTCTTTCCACCAGGAAACGCTCATTTGCACACTTAAAGACTCTTCATAAATAACTGATGCTGCAGATACCTGAGGCTGAAAGTAGCCTGAGTAGGATTTCATGTCCAGCCTCTGCTGACTTCTAGGAGAAGGCAGAGACCAACTCCTGCAGGCCTCCTTGCAAGAAGCAGCCTGGGTGCTGAAGCTCCAAAGCATGCGCTAAAGTCAAGAACTTCCTGTTAGCACTTGTCAGCTCCTCTGTTGTTCTTGCTTTGTGAGCTTAGTTTTTGCAGGCTTTAGCCAAAATCTTTGAGATTTGAGAGGTAAAAGAAACTGTGGTCCAAAAAGTCCCAGATCCTTAGCAGCTCTGACCAAATACAGTTGTTCCTTATGTTTGAGGTCCAGTCCTTTTCAAGATAGCTTATTTGGGTCTAAGAGACTTAGGAAACGGGGAAAAGAGGTGACCTTCTGGGAAAGAAGGTTTGGTCCTAAACTGTCAGCCATTAAAATATGGGAGACTTCTGCCAGCTGAACAGGAGAAGCTGCTTCCAATAAAGCCAATCAAAAGCAATTTCCCTGCTGAAAGGTGGCCTACCTGAGAGAGCAGCCTGCACCAGCTGCACGCCACTGCTGTCAGCCTTGGCCGGGTCTGTCAATTAAGGGAACACAGAGCAATCTGTGAGTGCTGAAAGGGATCCCTTCAGAGCCCTCTGTGGCTGAGAGACAGGCCCATTGTCTCCATGCATGTCTCACATAGTTTCAGAGCCCTGATAAGCAGGCATGCCATGAAAAACTGCATTATATGGTGAGCTCAGGAATACTTTGGCTGGGGGTAGATGAGGTGGGGGGGTGGGAGAAGAGGTAACACTGCACCTTTGCATTGTGGGAGGTGGGGCAATGAAAGACGTCGCGTTTGGTGGTCCCCCAATATAACCTTCTTTCTCACAAACTCTTGCTGAATGATGAAGTCATAATTTCCTCTGCTTCCCCTCCTCCTCCTCTCCATCCTTGTCCTTTCTTCTGGAGTTCAGAAATCAGCTGGGAAATTACTGCAGCACTGAGACGACAAATGGCTTAACCACCTTCAGCTCCTACCTTGCTGCATGTTGAAAGTCCTTTTCCCTGGGAATCTGGGACCACCAGAGTCTATAGCTCTCTGAGTAGGGAAGAAAGAAGGCTTCAGATGTACGCACATATGTTACAGAGCCATAGAATAGGAAGGTAGGCACAGCAGCCAGGGGAAGGTATGAGTGGGTGTCCCTCACCAGCTGTTTACCCAGGTTTGCTTTCATCTTCCTCACCTTGTTGCCTGATGTCTGGATCCCTTGGTATGCACCCCTGCATGCTTCCCAGCGACAGGCCCAGAAGGCCTTGTACTCTCGAATGGGCACATCCTAGTCTAAAGCTGAATGCTCTCTTAAACTCCATTGTTTGAGCTTGGGGGTACATAAATGTGTTAACACATGCTAAAATGTCAGCATTACAAAGCAAATAAAATCAGACTCTGTGTTGCTTTTGGTCCTTTCCTGACCATTTTGCATAGAAAGAGAAGGTTCTAGCGGCACTCTATCTTTGAAATAAAATATCAACTCTATGGGCTTGCTTTTCATATGCTTGGAGGATATAGAAGCTGTACACTGTGGGATAGGAAGCAAGGGAATGTATCCATGGGAGCAGGCAGTCTGTTACTGATGCTGTAGCATATAGTTGGGAAGAACCAATGTTGTGGCAACAGGGAAACAAATGTCACTATCCAGAACATGAAGGATGGGTTGATAGTGACCTTTCCTAACACTTTTTCCTTTCTCCTGTTGCCCAGGGATTCTATTTTCTGCACTCACTGCAAGTTGATAATCTTCATGTTTAACTTTAGTTAAAGGCAGTCTAGATGATCTCCATTCAGGGTTTCAGCCAAAGCTTGTTGTAGGCCATGCCCACTTTTGACTGCCACAGACATGTTGGACCAAAGCCATTTCTCATAAGTCACTTGGATTCTGTAGGCTCACCCAGGGATGAGTCTCACCCATTCACTTCAGCTTTCACATCTGGTTTTCTGCAGTGCAGTGCGCTGCCAAAGAAAGGATTGAGTTTCTGATCACTCAAGTCCTTAGCCTTCAGCAGATTTACCCCTGTCAGGCTTTAGTGATTGCCTGCAGCTCACCCAATGTACTGTGACACTCCAGGAGACTGCAGCTCCTGGTTTTTCCAAGCTGGGGGGCTATGTCTTGGCTCAGCACGTTTAATGAGGAAAATGAAAGAATTAGTTATTAGATGGAAGCTCCTCTCTCATCTCTGACTTGCTGAGGCCCATGGAAACCCATCTTTCTTTTTACCTTAATTAAAGCCCCCATCATAGATGCCAAATTCTACTGTCTGATCTTACACTCTTCACTGTACACTCACACCATACTTTCCAGTATGTAGTACTGATACAATATTTGACTTATTTTCAAATATTTATTATTCTTGTATCTAGCCTTTATTTTATTTCCTTCTGTTTAGGGATATGTACTTAAATTGACCAGAGAGAGCAGCTTTGCTGTGTTCTCTGTTCTTCACTTCTCCAAGCTAGAGACCTCTCTAATGTACATATTATTCTCCTGAAACTGTATGTGTCTCCCTGCATCCTCACTGGAGTGCAATTCGTGACCTTTCTCACCTCTTAAATGCAGGTAGTCCCTACTCTGAAGCACTCCAGAAGCCCACAGCATCCACTCAGTCACATTCTGGGCTCTGGAGGGCACCTTGAAGAGCCTTGTCTTTTCCTTTTGCTTGTCTGTCTTGGTGTCTTTTTGGGCATGTCGAATCTGAGTGATTCTTGGTGAGGGAAAGCTTCTGCATTCTCCAAAACTGCCAGCTCTCTTTTCAACAAAATGAACTGTCTCTTTGAGTAGCTTATATAAAGATAGTTCTAGCACAATCTTCACATTGCATTCTTACTTGCTTCAAGGAACAATGAGCTAATTAAGTGGAGATATTTAGCAGATTGTCATCAGGAGGCAAGTGAGCCACTCAGGGAGATGAATGGGGCAGTCTGCGCCTCTTGAAACTGTTCTTTCAAGATCTTGTCAGACTTGAGCAGATACCAATAGCTTTAGGAAGGGTACACATTCAGTTTTTCCTATATGCTCAGGGTAAGGTGCTTCGTTGTAAAATAGAAGCCAAAGAGCGGAAGGCGTGGTGTTAAAGTGATCCCTGATATATCCTGCTGTAATTTGGGTCTTGCCTTTCAAGGTACAGAAGCAAGCTTCTCGTCCTTGCTCTGCAGTTTGGACTCTATTTGTAAGCCAGTGCTCCACGTTGGAGCTGTGTATCCTGAGTTCTGTATAAAAGACCTCGTCTGCTCTCCCCAGTTTCTCCTGTGCCTCCCTACAGCCAGGTATGAGTGACTGGGTGTTTTGTGTGTCTCGGATGTGCACCTGAGGAATCCCCTTCTACCACATATTGCAGAGACTGCACAGGCCTGCATGTGTGTCTAGGAGAAAACGAACTGCTAAACATCTGCTTCTTCAGGCCCCTGGGACCTCTCTGTGGTTTGGAAAAGGGGAGACCTTTGATCTGTGGTTTGTGTGGGAGAGGTAGATGATGCTGTGGTTTGCAAACAGCTGATGGTTCTCTCCTTCGAAGAAAAAGAATAGTGTCGATCTGTGATAATGCAGGGCATCACATGAGTGACTGGGAGTGGGCAGGATGATGTGGTTTGCTCTGCAAGTTGCAGTTCACTTGTGACGTGATACACGTTTAAGAAAAGGTTATAGCCTTGGTTGCGTCTTTAAGCCACAAGTCTCCTTTAGGGGCAGCAGGGAATGGTGCAAAACCAGCAATAAAACCCCACGAGCTGAAAATTTCCTTCTGCACCTCTCCAGGGCATGGATTAGTTGTTCACTCTAGGCAAAAGTGCTCCCCCTTCTTGCATTAGCTTGTCTGTAGAAGGGATATTTGTCTGTGGGTATCTACCCTATCAGGGGTCCTGTGGCACTGTCTAGTGCAATTTTAGAGTTCAAAGGAGCGTGACTGCCATTATCCCCCATGACCCTGGAGGTTATGTTCATCAGTTTGGGTGAGGACTACTGAGAAAATGTTGAGTTTGAGCAGATACTGCTGTGTGAATGTTTGTGTCCATTTGAGGAGGGTGACACTCGGAGTAAGCAGCTATGAAGAAAAAGAGTGGGGCTGTGCTTATGCCTCTGCAAATTTGGCAAAACTCTGGTGTGCAAGAGTCCAATGCTCAGAATATAAAATCTGGTGCACTGGACCAAACCAAAGGTCCCTCTTCCATGGGATCCTGTCTCCCTATGAAGTGTATATTTAAGGAAGGGAATAAGAACAGGATGGGTATAGTGATCTATCTGACACACAGCGTTGAGAGATTTCCTGAAGCAGAGAACATATTGGCCTTGTTATGACTGGTACTCACCACTGGATTACCATCAGTCCCTCAGGCTTCCATGACACAACTGCCTTGGGGAGCAGGTCTGGCAGCATCTAAAGGGCTAGGAAGGAGAAGCTGTGTGTTAGCAGAGGAGGGACCAGTACTGAGACCTGTATCAGTGTCAGTGCTGCCAGGCATGGCAAGCTGGGAGATCTCCAGCTGGGAACGAACAAGGAGAAGTGGAAGCACGTAAATCAATTGCATTCAAGATGCTGTAAATACATCAGAGCAAAGCCACACAGTTGTGTGACTGGAAGCAGGTGATTTATTGGCTATGGAGTGGGTTTTCCTTACAGATGCCATTTTGGGTTTTGCCTAAATGCTTAGAAATATGACCAGTTTGCCTCTGACCTCTGGATCCTGTGGGCTCAGGCAGCTTGGAATGGCTCTGGGCAATGTTCTGCTACTCTTCAGTAGTGGGCTATTGAACAGAGCTGCTGCAACCCTTTCCACAGTAGCCTGTTTCCACCATGCTTCAGCACTGAGGACATAGCTGCTGTGGTCCCCTGACATCCACTGCAGATACACAGGACAAGTGGACCTGCTTGTGCCCCAGGAACCAGACAGTTCAGCAGCTGTAGTGCTAAATTTGATCCCTCCTGGCGACATTGCCACAGTTTATGAGGAACAGGATTCTTAAAAGGACAGAGTACCACTTCCATTGTTCTTCTTTTGGAATCACAGAATGATTTGGGTTGGAAGGGACCTTAAAGATCATCCAGTTCAACCCCCTGCCATGGGCAGGGACACCTCCACCAGACCAGGTTGCCCAAAGCCCTGTCCAACCTGGCCTTGAACACTTCCAGGGAGGGGGCATCCACACCTTCCCTGGGCAACCTGTGCCAGTGTCTCACCACCCTCATAGTAAAGAATTTCTTTCTTATGTCCAATCTACATCTACCCTCCTTCAGTTTCAAACCATTCCCTGTCATGCTGTCACTACCTGCCCTTGTAAAAAGTCCCTCTTGATCTTTCTTGTAGGCCTCCTTCAGGAACTGCTTCAGGCTGCTATGAGGTCTCCCCGGAGCCTTCTCTTCTCCAGGCTGAACAACCCCAACTCTCTCAGCCTGCTTTCACAGGAGAGGTGCTCCAGCCTTCTGATCATCTTCGTGGCCCTCCTCTGGACCCGTTCTAACACGTCCATGTCCTTCTTGTGTTGGAGGCACCAGAACTCAATCAATGGTGTGCTGTAAAATTCTGCCTGTGGGGCTTATGCATGTTAGCGGGAGTGGAGCCCTAAAATTTTTGACTGTGTTTTCTTTGTGAAATTCTTAATAGCTTGGCGACTCCTACTTATCATTGCTCCTTCAGAGCTGCTGACATTTCCAAGGAACACTAGCAGGTCAGAAAGTCAGCTTGGAGAAGCTGAGCTGCTTCTTTACCACATTACGCTCACCTAGCTTGGTGCTTTATAACTCTGTCTTTAATGATTTTCTCAGCTATTTTTCCTGGTACTGGCGTAAGGCTCACTGAGGTCTATAATTCCCATGATTGCCCTTAGCACCTCTTTTAAAAGAAGCGCAGAGTGTTGGCTCCCCTCCAGCCTGATGGGAGAGTGGCTGTTTTTGGTGATAAATGGAATATTTTTGTTATAACTTCTTTATATTTTGATTTATTTAGAGCGTTTGCATAAAGACCATCTGGACCTGGAGGTTTGTTACCATTTTAATATTTAGGTTATGCTGTTACGTCTTTTTTCTTCCTTTTGAGTTTCTATCTCTCTGTTTTCAATAGATCTGGCTTTGTCTGTCCTCTTTCTACTGTTACTGCTATTTGTGGTTACAGGGTTAGTATAACATGGTCAGGGTGCCCAGACCTCAGACTGTAGACCCTTTATGCTAAATATTTTACAGTAAGTCTCAGGGAGCTTTTAAAGGCTTTTAAAGACAAACTGACACTTTATTTGATTTTCTTCCATGGGTCAAATGGGAAAAGTTTACTTGGCTGGGCCAAGAACAGCCTTGTGCAAAGGTGTTTGAGTTCAAGAGCATTGCCCACCAGTGCAGTCTGGAGCAGAGAGGCCACAAGCCTGGGTTTCTACACTTCGACATTCTCATATTCTACTCCTGTATTTTGATTGCCATGCTGCATTTCCCAGACTCATCCCGTTTTCTGTACAGTTTGAAAATCCTTATTCTCAGTGACCCATAGCAGAACATCCCTGTAAAGGCATTCCCCCCAGTATTTCTGACTATGTCAGGCAATAAGGTATCCAGAACTTCATCAGCCAATTCACATTGTTTAACAACACACTGTCATTACTTGGGATAAACTCCCCTTACATAGCTCCTGCCTCCTCTCCTCACCTCACTCCTGCTGTCAGCATCTTTCTGAATGGAGTTTGCCAGAAGAGAATGAGCCCTACCCTTTTCCCCTCCCTTCCTCGCTCCCAGCAGGCAGGCAATATGGCACAGTGCGGTCTCCAATGTCCTTTTAGTCACTTCTCCGCTGTCGGTGTCATAGGGCTAGTGTTTAAGCATTTTCACGCTGGATTTGAAATGAGATTATAGACTGGTCCACTCAATTGACTTAATGGATTTTAAGAGACTAGATCCTATTAATGCAGTCAGTGCCCCAGGGTGCCTCTCCTACTGCAGACAAGATAATCTGCCATGCAAATTAAATCCTGCCTCAAGATGCAGGGCCTGCTTAATGTGATCCATTACACAGTTTACTTGTTTATATCTAATATTGTAACAGGAATAGGCTTACGAGCAGCAGGACTCAACTGAATAGAAGAGTAAATTACCAGGAAAATGAGGTTTTAGAGCCTCTCTCTCTTCCTTTCTCTCAGTCTCTCCTATTTTCTTCTCTCTCTCTTTCACTTGTGAAAACACAGTCCTCTTCTGCTTTTTGCATGTAGGGAACAATCAAGGAAAATAACATAGCTGTGAGTGATGGATTCTGCTTTTGTTTACAGAGGTGTAAATTGGGAACTTATCCTGCAGAAGGAGCTCAAGAGGTTCAACAAAACCTTTATGGAGAAATTAACCTTTCTTTAGCTCTTGCTGTCCAGTCTGCATGGGGTTTTGGAATGAGGTACTCTGACTACCCCCTTTAACTGCAGAAACTCCCACAGGTGAGATTTCTTCTCTCTCCAATAAAGTAAGAACATGGATAGGTGGGAATGGTGGACAGGAATAGAGACTGGTCTAATTGCAGGACCAGGTTCGAATTCAGGAAAGCAAAAATCAGAGATCCAGTTTGGACTGTTTAGAGGGAAAAAGATCAGAGTCCAAGGAGAAGTCGTTCAGCAAGGTCACAGGCTTCCAACAGAGGTGACTTGGGTCCCCGTAGGATCTCTCACCTCTATGATGCTGTAGCTTATATTAAGGATCTTGAGGTAGGGATCCACAAATTTAGGAACACTGACATTACATTGGAAGAGATACATTTTCATACATGACAAAGTCAGTGGCTTGGGCTGGAGTTCCTGGGATGAGGATGCGGAGGATCAAAGTGAGGGGGCAGGATCCACAACATGAATAGCAAAGAGGAAATGGATGGAAAGAGCTGCTTGACTGTTTCAAATTGTAAGTGACTAGTACTAGGAATAGATGAGGGTCTGGTTCCCCTTTGGTTTTGTCCAGGTGCAAGGAAGTTCTCAACTCCTCTCCGTAACTAAATCAATGTCCTGGTAGGGGAAGGAAGCTACACTGTACCAGCTCTGAGCATATACAGACTTGTACATCTTTGTACCACAGGGTAAGACTGATGAGATGGCACTTCTTCACACTCCTAAGTGAAACAACTGGCTGTGATGGAGGTATGTAGTTGTACTGCGATTTGCATGATGCCTATGTTGGATCCTGAGATCTAGGGGGATTTCTGAGTGAAGGGAGAGTCAAAGTCAAAGGCAGGGGCATATGTGGAGTGATTCCTTAGGACACGACACAGTCTAAGTATAGAGTGATCGCTGTGTCTACAAAGACACTCTGAGGCCAGAGGCAGATCCTGTCTGTTTCAAAGGAAGAAGGTAGGACTGTCAGGGTGCTTCATTTTCATGGTATCTTATTGGATCCATCTTTATTTCTGCAATGATGGAAGGCATCTCTGACAGGATTTAAACAATAATCTGCATTTCCTGTCATTCACACAGGCTTTCTGATTTATTTCACATAAACCAGTTATCTCACCAAGCCTCAGTTCGCAGTCTGTAGCAGTGAGATTAGGACACCCACAGTCTAAGTATAGAGTGATCACTGTGTCTACAAAGACACTCTGAGGCAGATGCAGATCCTGTCTGTTTCAAAGGAAGAAGGTAGGACTGTCAGGGTGCTTCATTTTCATGGTATCTTATTGAATCCATCTTTATTTCTGCAATGATGGAAGGCATCTCTGACAGGATTTAAACAATAATCTGCATTTCCTGTCATTCACACAGGCTTTCTGATTTATTTCACATAAACCAGTTATCTCACCAAGCCTCAGTTCGCAGTCTGTAGCAGTGAGAACTTTTCATCCTTGTCTGTGCATGTACAGCCCCAGTACATAGACTGTGCCTTTGGTAATAACCAGCACTGTGTATATTACAGCAGTTATGCTATGTATATTATGGCTGGGGCCCTGCACACCCAAGTGGCCACTGCCAGGGGGTTTATTCCCACTGATGGCAGAAGGAGGTATATGAGCCCCAGCAGTGGTACCTGGTGTTGCATGGTCCAGGCCTTGTAACTGGTGCTGGCTTCAGAAAAGGTCTCCATGGCAGGGAGCCGCACTGCCTTGAACCAACGCTTTCACCATCTCTGCTGATGGCACCTCATGCAGGAAGAGAAGCAGGGGGAGGAGGAAAGGGAACTGTTTTTTTAACTTAATTTAAAGCTTTTTATGAGATTTTCACAGCTGTGATCTTATCAGGGTTTGGCTATAGAAATTAAAGCTGCAATTATATTTTCCCCTTCCTGGAATGTAAAATAAAGTCTAGTGCAAAATGCATTAAAAACTGGAATGTAAAAGTGTAATTAATGTGGAGCAAAAAGCACATTGCGTCATTAACTTTTTTATTAATATTCTCATGCAGTGCAATTTCAAAGCTCGGTGCCACTCCATTTCCCCCAGTGAAATATCTCCCACTCTTTCATTGCTGCTACCTTTAACCTCATCTTTAATGGGATGACAGCAGCTTTCCTCTGGAATTACATCTCTGCTCATCCATCTGTCCCACTAGATCCTTTCTCCTTCCGCTTAGGGTTCCTACCATGCTCGGATGCAATTCTGTTCCTACTGGAAAGAGAGAGAGACAAACCCATGAGGCATTTATCTGTAGACCAACAACAGAGATGCTTCCTTATCTGGAGGAAGGCAAAGGGGTAGGATTCTTTCTTCTGTGGAGCTGGAGGAGCAAGGCTTTGTCTTTGAAAGGCACTGCAAAATGTCTTGCTTGCAACTTGCATCTCTAGACTTTGTGTATGTAAGCAACGCTCATTCCAGATCTGTTTACTCGTTGCTGTGTTAAGGCCTGATCCTGTAAGTAGTAGTTGCTAGGCACCATCTGGGTACTGACTTAATTTCCCTTATTTTGTTGTCTCTGCATGCAGCAAGTATTTTCCAGTTGCTGCTGTGTAAACAGGGGACCCCTGCTTTCTGTGAGATGTCATCCCAGGCTCTTTGCATTACCCCCATGGCATTGATGGGAAGGCAAATATACAGTCTCTTTCAGCATGGTTCATTTTCCCAATGTCAGCCAATGCCACAGAAGGAAAGACAGGGCCAGAATCAATTCTTGCTGAAATCTGGGGTGGTTTGAGTGATGGAGCTTAGTCCAATATACAGAAAGCAGACTAATAGGTATACTGCAGTGAAATCAAATGCTCGGCACTCTTAGTATGGTAGGTGCCCTGCATCCCAGAGAGGGCAAGGGATAAAAAGGATCTAGAATCACCTCTCAATTCTTTCTCATTTCCAAGAGAATTATTTTTTCTGGACTCCATTCAGCTCCAGAATGGGTGGACACCACTCAAACTTGTTTTATGAAGACCTCCAACAGCTTGTCTGTCACAGAGTGGCAGGTGATTTGTTACCTGGTTCCTAAGCTTAGCTACTAGCTTCCTCTCGTTTCATTCTAATCTGATGCCAAATTGCAATTCAGGATCTAAGTTTTAGTCCCTGCAGTTATTGTTGTTAAGACTTTGAGAGCTACCAGCTATCTGCTCAGTTTTGAACTGGCCTTAAGAGTCTAGCGTAGGGTGTCTGTCCACTGCATATTCCAGGTGTGTGTATTCCTAGATGGCCCACGAATTCCATCTGAATTTCCTAGTAAAGGTGGGATGTAAGCAAAACCTATACTGTACTGGGAAGGATGGGACACTTAATGCATCTGATGATTTTATCAGATCCCTGATGGATATTGCAGAAGTGGATTATCTGCTCACCCATCCACCTGTGTAGAATACCAGAGCTCACAAGTTGTTTAGATCTGGTCCTAGGAGGTGGTTGACAGTTTGCTTCTGTCTCACCCTCTCATGTTTACATCATGATTGGGGCACTCTGATGGTTAGGTCATGACCAGTAGACGTGGAGGTGTATGAGTTGTCTCATGTCAGGAAGACAAGGAGAAGTTCGGAGAAAGGAATTTGAGACTCTGCAAGTCAACAGGAGTAATTTTGGATGCTGTGTAGAGAAGAGAGGGCTTTGGTGAGTCTTCAAATACATTCTCACTTACACTGCCATGAAAGGCTAATTAACTTGGAGAGCCTTGGTCATGGATTCCCTAGCACCAGTAATGTATAGAAGCAAAATAAGAGATAGCCTTGCCCCAGAGAGCTTATAGTTTAAGTGCTCTGTCTGAGGAAAATTCCCTTTAAGTATGTGATCAATTCTTCACTGTAAACTGGGCTTTCTCCAAAGATCTGAAGTAGCTAATAATGAAGAGAAGTCGTCCTTATTTGTCTGCCTAGGGTAGAATCCTAAAACCCACTGGGTATGAGCTGGTATTTGTTGTGATCTGCCGTTTGTCTGAAGAAGACATCTGATCGTGTCAATCAAACTTCCCATTTATTGATTTTTCAACTGCTTGCTTAACAAAACCAATGCATTTCCCGTGTTGCCAATACTATCAGCATTTGTGTGGGAGCTGTTGTTCACATTTTGACTGACATTATTATTGCAATTGCTTTGAAATTAGAAAAATTTTAATTTAATAAAAACCATCTCCCTGGAAATCATACTGGGTTTGAGATTAATTATATATGTCTTTCACACATCTGTGGTTCTGAGGTCCTGTAGTATCAGTTTTTCTTTTCTTAAGGCTTTCTTCTGCATAAAATATCAGGAGGTAAAATTAAAGTTTACTAAGTGCTATCCATTAACAAAGCAAAGTTAAATAGAGGCTGGTGTCTGGCTCGTCACTCTTTTTCAGTAGGTACTTGATTTTCTTGGTGGTGTTTTCCAGCATCCTGGGACTGGACAGGGGTTGAGGAGGACTAAGCATTGTGTACCTTGCTTGGTACTTCCCTGCATAGTGCTTGAATTCTTGTAATCCCTCCTCAGTGAGTGCCAGCTACCTGTCAGATGTTACTATGTCAGGTACACCAGGATTAGAAAAATTACTTATGACATGTCTGTTTAGCTTTAGTACATTCTCATAAAGCTAAGCTGGGGAAGTGGAAGTGTTTGGCTTCAAATGTATAATACCTTTTCAAGGTTATGTTATTCCGTATCATCCACATGAGCTCTTCTGCTTGTCATAGCTCCCCCTGCCCCGCCGGAATTCTGCTCACCTGTGGCAAATATAAAATAATTCAGAGATGCCTTTAACATTTCTCAGTTGCCAAAGGACCAGTACAATCCCGACATTGTGAAGACAGCACAGCATCTTGAGAATCCCCATTTTTAGAGAATCCCCTCTAATCCTAGAAGTGCTCCACCTTAAACTGTGCAAGTGTCTGGAAACATGCTTTCCCAAGTTGTTAATCTCAGTCAAAATGCAGCCTTTCCTCCTGGAAATCATTGTTCAAAATTTGAGACAAAGTAATTTAAAAATGAAACTGATATGGACACAATTAAGCTCTGGACTTCCATTAAATGCCCTGGAGATTGGGTCAGTGGCCAGCAGAGCTCTCCAGTCTCACTCTTTGTTTTTAAAGGCTTGTCTGGGCAATGACAAAATGGAATTATTGGTTATGTCAGAGAAGAGCAAGTCATGTAAAGAAATTTTTAAAAGGGAGAAAGAAGCAAAAGTGCACCCTGTTGCCATGTCTCCTTGTTGCAACTGTCCAGTTTCTGTTAGTGCTGGAGAGGCACATGCTGCTCCTCCTGATCTTGAATGTTATGCTGTAAAATGACGATGTCCCTACACTCTTTGAAATTCCACTGACTGCTTACTGTCCTAATGCCTACAGGGGCATTTGCTTTCAATTCCTCACTGTTTTTGTTGAGATTCTCATCCTATGTTCTTTGGACAGTTCTGCTCAGTGGTGCTGTGGCATTGCTGGTTAATACAGCTAGTTTGGGCACGTATTCCTTGCACAGTTTACCCTTTCACCGTATGTTGGTACTCCTTTATATGTTGAAGGATGGCTATTGATGATGATTTCAACTTTATCATGATCTACCTGCATGCTTTTCTGCTTTTGCTGGAGGGTATGTTATCTCTGTTGAATGGGATTTACATATTTCACGCCCATTCAGCCCAGCAGCTTTTGCTTTCTTCACAATTGCCTTGAGCCTTTGAT
This sequence comes from Mesitornis unicolor, assembly GCF_000695765.1. NCBI lineage: Eukaryota > Metazoa > Chordata > Aves > Mesitornithiformes > Mesitornithidae > Mesitornis > Mesitornis unicolor. Next base: position 27,432 of record NW_010167191.1, read on the forward strand.
CATTTTCTTCTGCTGTTTTACCCCAGCTTAAAATGCCATCTGTATCCGTACCATCAACAGTTTGTTGTTCTAGTAACAACCCAAATGGCAGTCTGCAGAAACAGCATTTCTCTAAAGGAGCGTGCAGCCTGCACAAATGAGAGCTCTGTTTTTTGAATCCTGCTGATGAATCCACTGTAGAAAAAAAGATTTGGCAATCTTTCTCCAGTATTTTTCTTCTTATGGACAATAAAATATGTTTCTTTTTACATTGTTAGTTACCTTTCAGCTCTGTACATTAGTAAAAGACTCTTCATCATTTTCCCATAGCAGTCAAGGAGTTTCCTCATTTTGATGACTCTTCTGTTCACAGTTTGATTCCCAGTTTATTTTAGCTTTTGATTTAGCAGTCACAGAATCTGAGACAGCCTGGCTTTTCCACTTGTATTTCTTACTGTGTTCATTCTGACTCCTGATAATATATCTCTGGCTCTGGCTCTCCAATGAGTACTTTTGCTTGATGATATCCAGGATATAACGTACTTTTTTGTCCAGTATCAGGTGCTCTTTTCCCTGACATTATTACAATCAGCATTGAAAATTGTATCCTTTCCGATTTGTGGTATTTCTATGTGATCCTGCCTTCACTTCCCCCCCCCCCCGCCTCTTTTACTCTGGTCTTTAAAAGGAGTTATTTATGGTGGTTTTGACAGCATATTTGCTTAAGCTCAGATATCTACCTGAAGATTGTTAAATGTCTCAGTTGTTCTCAAGTTGGTAATGCATTCATCTTAAATGCCATGGTGTCCATACCACCTTGGAGGAGTTTGTTGCTCTGGTGGTGCTCTTCTCTCCCTGCCTGTTGCTGGTGGCTGCTTTCTCTCCTGCAAGGACTGATCCAGAGCCACACAGCGGTTCTACTCGAGGTAGCCTGAAATCCAACCAACTGTCCTTGTTACTGTGGGCTTTGGGCAGGAGGCTGGGTGTCACTTGCAGCAAAACAGGGCCGAGAAGCTCAAGCCAAACCAGACTGATCACACCCTCCTAACGCAACATAGCAAAACTCTTGCTTATTGTACTGGGAAGCAGTGGTGACCAGCTACTCTGCCATTCGTTCGTCTGTCTCCTTCCAACCTTCATTGGAAATAAAACTTTTGGGTGGAGAGCAGTGTAGCTGACTCCTACATCTCCACTGACAACCATACCCAGCAGACATAAAAGCTGTAAGAAAGGGCCCATCTGATGAGGGCAGTAGTTGGGGATGTGCTGGCAAAGAGGTGGCCTCTTGGAAAAAAGTAATCAAATGCTTATTAGGTTAAAATGACCACCTTCAGATGCACTTGGGAGCAGATGGGAAGCTGGTACTGTACCCAGAGCACAGGTGGGCTGTACTTACGCCAGCTTGCTCTTCTAAGCAGATGAATTGCTGTCTCTGGACTAGAGAGGCTCTCCAGGGGTCTTTGAGGTGTTCCACTGTTTCTCTCCTCATAGGAAGGAAATACAGCCATGCACAGACAGCGCAAAGCTGCATTAACAGCTAGGCAGACAGCTGCCTGTGCTCAGCCTAGAGCTGGCCTGCACATAGCAGTGTACTGTGCTTCCAGCAGAGCAGCTGGGCATAGAGGACTTGGCGCTGCCAAGTGCTGAGAACCTCCTTGGTAGCGCTGTGTATCTGTACTTCCTCAGCTGAGAGGTAAGACAAAACCAGCAACAGCCTTGGAAAGGAAGGAGTCCTGTTTATTAGCATGGGCTTGCTGTATAATTATTTGTGAACTGCCAGCGTTAAGGGCCTTATCCAAAATCCACTAGAACTGTAGGAATCTCTTGACCATTTTAAAGTAGGTTTTTAGTTTTCCCTGTGCATGTGAAGTTTCCCTGGGGAGAAGCAGTACTGGCTTTCCATGTTCCAGTTCGTGGCTGCAGAGCTGACCCTTGCCACATGCCAGGGTTCTCCAGCATACAGTGGTCAGATGGCCTGGAGGTGTTAAATATTGCACTGTTGGTACTGATTGCCACCAAGATAAAGGGATACCTCATGGCCAAATCACTTTGTAGCTAAGCCTACTCACTGCCTAGGAAATATATAAACTTTTGAGGCTGAGTGTTGGCTTCTGAGCAAAACCTGTGCTCCAGGTGCTTGAAAGATGCCAGGCCCCTGTTTTTCATTAGTAATGGAGGCATAATCCCTTCCCGTTTACACCATGCTGAGAGACATATGCTCAGTTCAGTAGCCCTGTGAATAAGGATAGGAGACTTAGAGGGTGAAGAGAGATTTGTATTTTCCTCTTCTAACATTTCTCCCAAAAAGGACTCTCAAACTGATTGAAATTATGTAAGGGAGAAAGAGGAAATCACAGAGAAGGAGCCGGCTCTCTTTACAGGCTGTATGGTGGACTGGAGACTGAAATGTCCCCACCCACCTGTCACATTCAGAACTACAGGGACAATTTCTGACATGCTGTTTCCCCCACAGACTAAGGACATCTGGAAAGGAAGCACACCCTGCTAGATCAGTTCATAAAATAGGTAGCACTAAAGTTCTTTAAAACCATTAGCCAGACACACTGGTAAGTGGTTGAAGATATTTCCCTTGCTCGGCTGCCAGTAACCTCTCAAACTCATGAGGTGTAGCCCTTGAGAACAGACTTGATACACTGACCTATTCTTGGCTCAGGCATAGTTACTGCCTTGTCTTCTCAGTGTATCTTCTGCATGACCGGTGATGTGGGTGAGGAAAACTCAGGTTCAAAAAGTGGTGCAAATGGAGGAATTCTCTTTCCAAGGACTTGAGAGAAATTACCATGCTGGATATTTGATCTGTTCTGGCTGAATCAGTAGAGCCAGTAGCTTTTCCCCTTTTGAAAGAAGAAGGTAAGCTGTGCCTATGTATAATCTCTTTGATATCTGTCTCTAGTTTCCTCAGAACAACTTTAAAACTGAGGAATAAGTTCAGTCCACAGGATGGGGAGCTTCTTATTGTTTCCTCCTGTGCTAGAGAAGTAGGAACTTTAATCAGTGCCTTCACATTCTTACACAGAGCAAGATGGCTCAGGGGTCACCGGGTCAGTCTGCAGTCTGTCATAGCCACCACATCTACCTAACCTTGAAATAGCCTGATCCACTTGGAGACACATGAAAAAGTAAAATGAAGCAGAAAGAAAGCATGGCTGAGCAGAGAGTTGGCATAGCCTTGTTCTTCTCTTGCCCCTCTGTCCCAGATAACACCCCTCTGCTGGCCACCACTTGTTCTCCCATTTCTTTCTCTCCTCCCCCCTCTTCTGCTCCAATACTTTCTTAATTTTCTTGTATAAAAATGAACTTGGACAGAGTTTGAAGGCAAGAGCATGTGCCTTGTTCTTTAAGGCAACCTCCTTGATTATTGTGGGGTAGTTTCTTTTAAATCTCTGCTGAAGTGCAGTGGAAGATCTGTCTATGGCCAGACTCAAGACCAGGTGAATACAGACAGAGAGACTGGAAGGACAGAATAAGAGACAGAGGAAAGGAGGAAAAGGGAGGCACTGTGACCCCTGCGCTGAAGCCTTGTGAGCGTGGCAGAGACTTCTGTGTGTTTGTGTGGAACGGGGGCTGTTTAGATAAACAGATGGCAACAAATGGCATAAAATTATATACCCATAATGTCAGTTCATAACATTTTGTTCGACATACTTGATTTAATCGCTTAGCTGACGATTTTGCTTTTGGGCCCATATGGTGGCAAATGGCAAATGAACCCTCTTTACACAGCAACTCCAATCTGGCACTTTTATCGCCGAGACTTAGGGAAGAATCCGGGAGGAGAGAGATGCAGATGGAAAATGAATGAGCAAGCAGGGTGGGGTGCATGTGTGGGAAGAGGAGGATTTGAAGGCGCGGCCAGGGGAGTGTTCCTGAGAGATGGAATTGGCAGGGGTTGAAATGGGGGAGCTGGGACAAAAGGAATCAAGATCTGTGATTTTTGTGAGCGTCTAAGAGATGAAACAGGAAATTTCTTAGGAAGAGTTTGAAAGAAAAACTGTGGAGAGAAAATACTTAAAAAATAAGGGGAATGGTGCTAAGGCGAAGGGAGAGAAGGGATGCCACCAGTAGGCGAGGTGGAGATAGTAGCAGATTTTAAGAAGTGCGTTCAAATCTAATTTACAAACGTAAGGGAGAAAAGCGTGAAACCAAGAGAACAAATTGTTTGACTGGATTCTTCAAAGGGCCAGGAACAAAGTCATGGGAAGCGTACCAGATGAAACTGGGTTTCTCCTGTGCTGTTACCAGTGTGGTACTCTTCTGAGAAGGGGTATCTTGAGAAAGGCAACATCGTGACCAAGTTCCCATAGCAGATGACTTTATTGTCACCAAAATTGTGGTAGCATCTGGCAGGACATTCTGGCTGTGAAACTGCTTTCTACAGCCTAGCTTTTCCTAAAGCTGGGAGGAGGCTGGACCTTCACTTTGGATGTTTTTTCAGCTATGGTGTGATCTTGTGAAACGTTGAGGACACTGAGTTTGCCTGGCAGTCAGTGAGCAGTGCACTCCCCCAGGCTCATACGGTGTAGCTCTGTGGTGGGGATCTTCGTTCACATGTGCCAAGGGGAACATGGAAGAGGCAGCTTCCAGAGGATGCTGTGTCAGTGACTTGGACATGGTCCTCAATAGAATGGAGGTGGTATGACAGGAAGTACCATGCTGAGGCCATATCTAAACCTGGCAAGGCTGAGAAGTCAGGAGGAGCTGAAAATTTACTTTCTGACAAGACATTTTTCCTAACACAACATCAGCATCCTCATCACTTATAGTCTGGAAAAAAACCACTTGCCAAAATCCTCAGTGAGCCCAAAGAACGGGTCAGCGAGTCTGGGGAAATGTATTTCCTGAGAAGTATGCAGCTAGTGAAATTTCATCATGACAAGACACAGTCTCAGCATGATGACAGTGAGCAAAAGTCAGAACTTCACCAAAAAAATTGTCATCATTTAGGTGAGCTTTCTCCAACGCCTCCTCACCTTTAGGCTTTGCTTTTTGTGTCGTCTTTTCTCTGCACTGCTCAGTAGGGGAATGCCAGGCTGGGTCCTCTCATCTCACTGTGCTGATCAATCCAACAGTTGGTGTGGATCTGATTCGCACCGCACTCAAGATGGTGAAGATGGCCATGAAGAGTGGTCGCTGCTGGAGAGTTCGTAGCTTTTATGGCAAAGTTGGATCCCTCTTAGCCACTGTTGTCTATCTCTAATTATAGGAAGATTCAGCTATAGAAACTGAACTAGGTCCAGGTTTCCTCGAGCATGCCCTATGCAATGTCTCCAGGCCCTCTGATACTGAGCCCTCAATTTCACTGTTTCTCCTGAATATTACCCCACACAGCTGTGGGTGGGATCTCCACCCTGTGCAACTCGTTAGTTTGTGGCCAGTACTGCTTAGTTAAAGATTGTTTGTTTGATTGAGGCTTATTGTAGTTAAGCCTACATGTCACTCAGGTCTATCAAAAGTTTGAGGTGTCCCCAGTATTTGTGGTACCTACAAACAATCCCTCTCTGACAAAAATTACTGCTGTGCCTCCTTTCTTCTGAGCAATTTAAGCTGCAGATAATGCAGCCCAGCAGGCAACCAAGTAGGAGCTGTTAACTGTGGATTGCGCTGTCCCCAGCCTTGTGATCCCACTGACTGGCGGTGAGGGGTGCTAGGTGGGTCCCAAGTTTGCTGCCAGAATCCACACTGGAGGGTTATGGGCTTCCAGGGTAAACCTTAGGGGTTGGTTCCCACACCCTCCCTCCCTATCCATAGCTCTTATGAGTTCAATTTCAAAGTCTCTGCTTCATGAAACTAGTTTGACACAACTCCCTCCTTCTTCTCTTCCCCCATTCACACCCCCCAGGCTCTTTACAACTAAACAGTTTGTCCTTTTCCCGACGTTTGGGAGAATCTGGGAACATAAGTGCTCCAATAACTCATGTCTGAGCTCTCATTTACCCCCTGCCGGCATGGGGATGCTGTGCACCAGCCTCTCAGAATGCCAAATGAGTCGTGGCTGCCGCCTTGTCCCCTGCGCTCCCCGAGGCCAGCAAGTGGGACCCTTGGTCTCGGCTGGGGCTGTTCAGAGGGGGCCAGCTGGGCATCCTCACTGCTCCCAGTGTGACAGCTCTGCCAAACCGCTGGAACTGGGAGGTGCCATGTGCTGGACAGGTAGTTTCCCTGTTTTGGCTTTTTGGATATAGTGAGGGAGGGAGAAGGTTAGGTCCCAGAGCTTAAGTAAGAGGAATTTTGTAGCTTGGATCATGAGGGGTGGCTTCATGCAGGGAAAAATGCCTTTTAACTTCGGTTCTGCCATGGATGTGTCACATGTCTGGGCTCAGTCACTCAGCTTCTGCCTGTCTCAGTTTCTCACTTTGTCTGAAGGACAGAAAGGCATTTTCCCACCATCCCCACAGAGCTGCAAGGTATCATACTGAGAACGGGTGCAAAATGTTTGGAGATCCTTGGTTTGAGCAGAGCAGATTGTGATGAAGACTGGGATGTGCAAAGGGATCATCACTTCCAGCCTTTGGAAAAGTGGGGATGCTTCTCAGGCTCTGGGCTTTCCAACTAAAGGGCTGGATATCTCCCAAACATCCTTTGAAAACAGCTGAGGATGATTGGGGGTTCACGTCCAATCATGATAGGGTCTGTTTCTAAGCTGCAGGAAAAATTTGGGTAGTTGTGGTGGGTTTTCCCTAATACCCTCTCTCTCCTCTGGCTCTGACTTCATCTGCTTCTCTTCATTTGCATGGGTTTTGTGTTCATCTGCTGTCCCTTATCTTTGATGCTTTTTCTGCAATGTAGTTGTTTCCCCTTCACCGTTCTCTGTGGACTCTGGTGTCCTCCCAAAGGTTTTGTCACGGGCTTCACCACTCACCCAGCTCATGAGGCCCCGTATGTCTGCATAAGGTCTGTGCACTTCCCGTTTTGCAGAAGAGAGCATAGCACAAAGCGGTCTGGGGCCATCAGTTTTCTCTGGTCCAGCCCAGAGAAATTATTTGATACACAGTTCTTGCTCTGGTGAAGCTAGAAGCTGGTTGTGGTGTTACCAGCATGGCAGGTGGATGATCAGCTGCATGGTACCTGGGTGCCAGGCCATTTTCCTCTCTCATCCTGTGTTCGGGCTAGCTGCTTGGCGAGGGCAGACACCTAACCCGGACCTCCCATGCAAGGGGTTGGTGCAGTAAGCTCTGGCTCTTCAGTTTACATTTGTTGTTGCCATGAGGAGGCGGCTCCGGAACCGGACGTGCCAGGCTGGGCCCGTGCACCCGCTCCCTGCCGGGCTGGGGCGGCGCTGCCCGGGATGCTCCGGAGGGCAGCGGGATGGGACGGGGGCTGTCCCGAAACCGGGGTGAAGCCGGCTCTCCCGTCCTGGAGTCCTGGGAGAGAGCAGATCAAAGGCGTCTCTGCCTGGAGCGCTTGCTCACGCTCCTCCCTGCCCTTCTCCCAGGATCACCTCGGGACCGCAAAGCGGGCATCA